>NC_079191.1:43764955-43872455 GCF_029499605.1 Hyla sarda
TGCAGGCAGCAGAACGTTCTCCACGGCATCTCTAGACTCTATCATGTCTGTCACATGTGCTCAGTGTGAACCTGACTTCATCTGTGAAGAGCACAGGGCGGCAGTAGCGAATTTGCCAATCTTGGTGTTCTCTGGCAAATGACAAATGTCCTGCACGGTGTTGGGCTGTAGGCACAACCCCCATCTGTGGACGTCAGGCCCTCATTGCACCCTCCTGTAGTCTGTTTCTGACCGTTTGAGTGGACACATGCACATTTGTGGCCTGCTGGAGGTCATTTTGCAGGGCTCTGGCAGTGCTCCTCCTTGCACAAAGGCAGAGGTAGCGGTCCTGCTGCTGGGTTGTTGCCCTCCTACTGCCTCCTCCACATCTCCTGATGTACTGGCCTGTCTCCTGGTAGCACCTCCATGCTCTGGACACTATGCTGACAGACACAACAAAACTACTTGCCACAGCTCACATTCATGTGCCATCTTGGAACGAGGTGCACTACCTGAGCCATTTGTGTGGGTTGTAGACTCCGTCTCATGCTACCACTAGAGTGTAAGCACCACCAGCATTCAAAAATGACCAAAACATCAGCCAGGTAGATTAGAAACTGAGAAGTGGTCTGTGGTCGCCACCTGCAGAACCACTCCTTTATTGGTCTTTCTAATTGCCTATAATTTCCACCTGTTGTCTGTTCCATTTGCATAACAGCATGTGAAATTGATTGTCAATCAGTGTTGCTTCCTGAGTGGACAGTTGGATTTCACAGAAGTGTCATTGACTTGGAGTTACATTGTGTTGTTTAAGTATTCCCTTTATTGTTTTGAGCAGTGTATTTGAAAGCAAGCATTGCTTTTAGAGCAAGGTACTGTGTTGCACATTGTCACTTATAGGTACCTGGTGGCGTGCCTGCACAACTTATAACATTGAGCTGTTGGGATCTTGTATGTAGCCATGCAGGTTCTACGCATTTGAGCCAAGTCTAAGAGACCTGCCACTGTTTTACCCACTCTAGGTTGTTGTAAGAATGATCAGACAAATTGAAATTGTAATTTATGAAGAAATAGTATTTCAACTTCTAGAATATATATATATATATATATATATATATATATATATATATATAATTTTTTTCTATAATTTTCTTAAATGAGAGGGGGTGCAGTTGGCGCTAGCCTGTAGTATGCTGGATACTCATTATTCCTGTTAATTATTCCCATACACATTAAATTCCAGAAGCCACCATATGTCTTTACAGAATACAGGAGATCTTTGTTTTGCCAAGAATCATCAATGTATCCTCCCTGGTGACCATCCATGCTCCAAAGTCGTAATTATGATGAAAAGCTTCAGACTCAAAGCTGGAAGTTAAATAGATGACCGTAGGGTGTGATGCCCCACTGCTTACAGGTGCACTTTTTTTTTTTTTTATACACTAAAATATGTTTTCACAAATTTCTTTTGTCCATTGAGGCCGCAGCAGCAGCATGACAGCAAAGTTAATAAATCCTGCAGTACGAGATGAAATACGAGATTAAATGCACTGAATACTTATAGCAAAATAGTTAAATTATATACGGTAAATTCTCTAGGTCAGTGGTCTCAAACTGTGGCCCTCCAGATGTTGCAAAACTACAACTCCCTGCATGCCCGGACAGCCGTTGGCGGTCCGGGCATGCTGGGAGTTGAAGTTTTGCAACATCTGGAGGGCCACAGTTTGAGACCACTGCTCTAGGTATTCACCCAATTTGGGTCTATGTTCATATTTATCATTTAGAACATTAATAGATTGAAATATTTGGCGCAACATACACAATTTGAATGTGAGACGTAACTTAAAGCGTATATATAAAATAAAAACTCTATGTTACTCAGTACCTAATCCTGATCATGTATATCTGATCTTAATTCTATGCCTTTATCAGCTATATTTATTATGAAAATACCTCTTTTCATTAGCTCACAGTGTTAGGAATCCTCGCAGGGAAAGGGGGCGTATCCGTCCCTTGTGGTGGTGGCAGGTGATTGGTGTGTCTGCCCTTGTCCATTAGTCATCTCTTGCCCATGACTCATGGACAAAGCCTGATGCTGCTGCAGGACTGGTTAGTGTCCCAGTAGGTATGGGGACCCCCCAGAGGTAGAATTTTTCAGGAGCCGTTTTCTTTATTAAAAATAAAAAAAAAATTTGAACAAACATATTACAAAAGGTATTTCATTTTCATCAGTAACAACATATAAAAAGTTTTCAGATCTGACAGTGCCCATTTAAAGAGGTTATTCGTATATGCAGATTTATCTGATGGGGGGTCAAACTGGTGGGATTTCTACCGATCATGGTAAATGGAGCAGCAGCGTTGCATGTGTGGCAGCTCAGAGGGATCAAGTTAAGCGGAGACCCTGAGGGCTGACTGGGACCTGTGTCTCCATGCTGGTCATAGTTGCATTCACACTGGCATGAGGGCCTCCATAAGGTTACCATCCATGAGCTGATCCAGTGAACGGAGGACTGTACAATGGGCGTAGTTGGTCATGGTTTCCCCTGTGGCACACCCTTTTAGGTGTTCATTTGGCTGGTTTGTTGGGTGACCTTTTTGTTCTGGGTTGGATATCAAACCACACACGTTGACGATGAAAACAACAAACAGTCTTTATTGAAGTAAATTCTTATTTTACAATATGAGAGGCACATTCTCTTAAGGACAAGAACATGCCGGGAGCAGGGGTTAACCTTATGAAACTGAGGTAGAATATGGGGGTGCCCGAGATTCTGTAACTTCCCTTTAGTCTGAACAGTAGTGCTATCCATTTCCCTGAGGTGGTGTAGACTACAACTGGATGGCTCCCAGTGGATTCTCAGATGACGCTTTCTTGTCTTGGTGCCACAATGCCGACTGTAGGATGAAGATCTGGTATCTTGAGTAGCCAGAAAGTATCTAGGCCTAGCCTGAAGCTCTGAAGGGTTCTATGGTAGCAATGGGGTCAGTGTTGGACTTCTCCCCACAGTTTCATTCTTGGGTTTGGCCTGGCTATGGAAATTTCTCTCCTCTTCTCTACACTCTACTAGATTTCTGCAGAGCTTCTCTCTCTCTCTTGTTCCTTACTAAGTGTAGGAGCCTATACAAAGTGTATGGGTCGAAGTGGTACCCTGCTCCTATCCAAAGGATAGGGGATAAGATGTCTGATCGTGGGGGTACATTTGTGTTTGGCTGCGGGTGGCTGTGGTCATCACGTCCCCTCCATTAATGTTTATGGAGGGGGGCGTGGCGGCTGTGGTCGCTTGTAATCTGGTTGCGAACTCCGCTCTGGGCTGGTCAAACAGACATGATCAGACACCTTATTCCCTATCTTTTGGATAGGTGATAACATGTCCAGCGGCGGAGCACCCCTTTCAGTCCTTACTCTCAACAAGTAACAAGATAAGCAAAACAATAGTACACAGTATCACAGTAATACAAAAGTACTAAAGAGATCAGATAAAGGGCAAAAAATCTCCACCCTAACTAATAAGTCCTAAGGATGCAAAGTGGGACACTGCACTTGGCCACCTCTAAATATATTTTAGGTCCCCTTAGGTTCCAAAACATTGCTATAATTTCTATACAGTGACCCCCCCGACCTACGATGGCCCCGACATACGATCATTTTCACATATGATGGCCTCTCAGAGGCCATCGCATGTTGAAGGCAGCATCAGCATACGATGCTTTTGTATGTCGGGGCCATCGCATAAACGGCTATCGGGCAGCGCAGACTGCTTCAGCTGCTGCGGGATAGCCGTTTGAGGTGCCCCGTGTGGTCCGGTCGGTGTCAATCACCTGTACCGGCGCTCCGGACCGTCCTCTTCGGGATCCTCTGCATCGCCGGCGCTCTCCATCATCGTCATTGCACACGCCATCCAATCATCCAATAGGAGTGGCGTGCGCAGCGACGTAATGACGGCGTTGAAGAGACGCAGCAGAGACGGTCCGGGGACACGGCGACAGCAATGGAGGGCAACATCCAGGGAAGCAGTGAGCAGCGGGCAGCGGTGAGCGGCTTGGACAGGTGAGTAATAACCTCCTATGCCAGTGGTCTTCAACCTGCGGACCTCCAGATGTTTGCAAAACTACAACTCCCAGCATGCCTGGACAGCCGTTGGTTGTCCGGGCATGCTGGGAGTTGTAGTTTTGCAACATCTGGAGGTCCGCAGGTTGGAGACCAATTTCCTATACTTTACATTGCACGGATCCCTCTACATACAATGGTTTCAACTAACGATCGTTCATTTGGAACGGATTACCATCGTATGTTGAGGGACCACTGTATCTGTTCTGTTATCCATTTACTTGCCTAAAACTTGAAACAACATATATATTTTTGGAAAATTCTACAGTTATCAATGAAGGGGTTGTTGTGTTTTGTAATAATGGACTGTGTTGATATGTTTATGGCTATTGATGCAGTTATTTAGTTCCATATGCTGTTGGAACAATGAAAAATAATGTAGTTAATAGGTAAGTATGTGATCTAGTAGTGGTGACTCTTGGAACAAAGAGTTTTATAGACATTATTACTGTTGTTTTTATTTTAGTCTCTGAGTCATCATGTTGTACCAATTTAAGAAAAATTCTATCCAGTCACTAAATCTGTTCTAGGAAAAGTTGGGTGACAACTACAATGACTGCAATCACTGCATTACAGCTCCCGCAGGGTTCTCTAGGCTCACGGATGATAAGTACTTACCGTATTTTTCGCCGTATAAGACGCACTTTTTCCCCCCCAAAACTGCGTCTTATACGGCGAATAGACACCTATCGCGGCGGTCCATGCGGCAATCAACGGCTGGGACCCGCGGCTAATACAGAACATCACCGATCGCGGTGATGCCCTGTATTAACCCTTCAGACGCAGCGATCAAAGCTGACTGCCACGCCTGAAGGGAAAGTGACACTAACCTGGCTGCTCAGTCGGGCTGTTCGGGACCGCCGCGGTGAAATCGCGGTGTCCTGAACAGCTTACAGGACACCGGGAGGGACCTTGCCTGCCTCTTCGGTGTCTGCTCCGTGCCGGGATCCCCTGCATGGCCGGCGCTTTCCTTCGACGTCTTCACGTCGTCGCACACGCCGTCCCGTCATCCAATAGGAGCGTCGTGCGTAGCGACGTGATGATGGCGATGTGATGACGGCGATGGAGAGCGTGGATCCCGGGGAAGAAGATGTACGGCGCATTGGGGACACCACGGGGACGGGGCCACAGCGATGGACTGACATCCAGGGCAGCGGTGACGGGTCCGGAGTGGCGGGGACACATGAGTATTACCTCCTATCCAGTGGTCTTCAACCTGCGGACCTCCAGATGTTGCAAAACTACAACTCCCAGCATGCCCGGACAGCCAACGGCTGTCCGGGCATGCTGGGAGTTGTAGTTTTGCAACATCTGGAGGTCTGCAGGTTGAAGATCACTGTTGGGTTCAGAATCTTTTTTTTCTAGATTTTGCACCTTTAAAATTGGGTGCATCTTATATGCCGGTGCGTCCTATAGGGCAAAAAATACGGTATATCTATTATTCTATACTTCATATGAAATTCTCATTTGAGTTAAGGTGTATGTACAGTAAGAGTTTTAGAACTATTTCACATTATATAGTAAACAATGATCTTCAACGATAAAAATTCTTTGACTAAATTATTTTTAAGGTCAAATGTTTTTTTCCCCTCAGTTTTAGTCCAACAGAATAAACTAAAAATCAGAGCAATAGCATATATACGGTAGGTGTCCCGCACATATTGTGGCCAGCTGGGCAGCTTCATGACAGCCACTCCTTCTCATCATAGTGAACTGTGACTGTAATGCGACACGCACTTCTTGCATTGCATGGAACAAAAGTGGGTATCAGCTAAAAGCCAATTTGTCTCCTGCAATGATCTTCAGTGTAAAAATGGCTGCATGAAGTTCCTTACAATTATCCCGTCTGCTGGTAATATGAAGCTTCCCGTTGACAGAGTAATGACAAGAGTGCTTGTAAGGCAAATAGTAAATCTACCATGGATAGAGTACAAAACCACTGACTCTGCTGCTGGGTACTGGAGGATGGGTTCTATAATCCTATCCAATGTGCAAGATAACATTAAAGTCCTGTTCTATACCGTAATCCACAGGAGAACTTTGTGACAGCTCCTTTTCATTATAGGAAAAATGTTAGATGTTTAATGTGGATAAATGTAAGGTTATGGAGTCGAGGAAACAAAGAGGGGCATTTATCAAAACTGAACTTGCTTTTAGTTCAGTTTAGATGAAAAAAGTTGTGGGGAAAGTGGTGGCCGTGCATCAAATTTATCAATTGGCGCGCAGACTTTGATGAATGCCCGCTGAACTGCTCTGAATAAATGTCGCAGAGCAGTGGCAGGTCATGCGACAATTGTAGTAAAAGTCGCACGGACCATGATACAATTGTCCCAAATGACTTCTTTAGAGAGAGGGAGGAAGGCAACTCATGTGCGGGATCAGTAGGTCTTGTTGGTGGGGGTAGGGGACGGTAATTCCCAAGCCGCTTACCAAAGTTGGTTGTGCGCCCACACACAACAAGGTAAAGTGCAGAAGAAGTAAAGAAGAAGGTCCACTGCAGCCCTCCTGGGTAAGAGTAAAATCAAAACCGAAAGACCAGGGAGTCAGGAGTTTGTCTGGCGCAGAGAGGAACCATCAGGCAGCCAAGTAAAATCAATGGATCTAAATCAGATCACTTTGTGGTCATAAGAATTAAACAGCCTAAATGAAATTCTCTCGAAGACCAAGACAGTCAGCACCACCGTATTGCAATTCCATATATCTAGTATAGGACCTATTTCATGGACACAGGTGTATCAGCAGCGGCATCAGCAGTGGCGCTGCATGCATACAGAGATAGAACATATCATTTGAAACCACACAAAGGAAAAAGATGCGGAGCACTCACCGACGGCCTGACGAAGTGCCTAATGGCATGATACAGTCCATGGCCTTATGTCTGAACTCCACCTGGAGCCATCTGTCCCCTTCCTGCATAGACCGATGCGGTCTTTGGATTAAGAAGTCCTGTTTGCCTGCACATAGATCGGTGAGTGCTGCGTATCTTTTTCCTTTGTGTGGTTTCAAAGTCTAAATGAAATGTTGTAGGAAAAGTCACACAGGACCAGCCTGCGACTTTTCCTGGGACAAATTTAGACGAACAAAGCTGTCTAAGCAGCTTAATGAATTCCCCTCAAAATTTACAATTGTGCTCAGGGATTAAAACTTGACAATTTACCTGTAACCACCTTACAAAAACAAATAAATACCATATACATAATAAGCGGCTGAGGTGTGTCATAACCGGGAACGTTGGCACGCCTGTAGAGGACATACGCTATAGTAGAAATGGAAAAGTAAAGGGAGGGTTGGGTGGGTGCACGAACACAAGACATGCCCCGAGGAAAGGGATTGTGGGCATGATACAGGCCCATGCCCCTCCCATAAACACCGCCCTGCGGGCTTAATCACTTGTGCTCAGGGCTTAAAACGTGACAATTTACCTGTAACCACCTTACAATAACACATAAATATCATATACATAATAAGCGGCTGAGGTGTGTCATAACCGCGAATGAGGGCACACCTGTAGAGGGCAAAAAGCAAGACAAGTAAGTATAATAAACATTTGATATACCACAATTACATTGCCAAAAACTTAAACACCTGCAACATTTCAAGCCTAAGATTCGGAACATATCTCGCATAACAAGACGAATTCCACCTACCCATATATTTGATGATATGCGCTGGAACCTTGTTTTGTGAAGCTGCTGAGGCGGCACTAAATCGAAAGGAAAGCCCAGAAAAAGAAGTAGGATTATAACCCAATGTTTTAACTAAAAGCATTGTTAAAGAAAGATTAGAACCTGCACCATGAACCCTTATCTACCTATGACAAGTTCTTAAGTGATACTGACATACTCCCATGTAAACCAAAAATGCAGCGAGAGCCGAAAGTATTACATCACCCGTGCACTCTGAACATAAACCGTAATAGAAAACTCTGGATTGCAGCTTGTCCCTAATAGCAACAAGACTACAGAAGTAATATAATTAACTGTAGACATGACACGTAATCATTGTGCCTGTAGATGTGACGGTGTTTGATCAGGAGACTATCATGATTAGACAGACATAGTACCATTTGTAACTGCAATAAACAGACTGAGGACCTAGAAAGGGGTAACCATGGTTTACTGTGTGTGTGAAGAACACGGCACAAAATCTGCCTAAACAACAAGCTACTTACTTACCGATACCTGGTCCTTACATTCCTTATGACGTAGTGTTGAACCAAGATGATCCAAATACCTTCCCTAGAAGTAGATGACTGCTTCACCTCAATAACCTGAAATCTAAGTGGAAAAATACAATTGAGTAGGTAGGTAACATAAAGGCTTCCATGAACACCCGGTGCCATCCTGACATACCCTAATTGATAAGAGTGACAGAATTAAACAGATATACTGGGATGAATTGGTTGAGTGTATCCTGGTGGAAAGAATTCTTACATTACTCGATACTTACTGTATACTTAATTATGCTAATATGACCAATGGCAGCCATACACCCGACATAATTTCTTAAACCATTGTGTCCACAAATGCGACAAGTCTTATGCAACCATCTTGCCTGTAGTCATGACAGGGCATAGCATAACCATCTTGCCTGTAGTTGTGACAAGACATTGTGTAATCATCGTGCCTGATGTCATGGCAGGTCTACCGTATTTATCGTGCCTGTAGTCATGACAGGACATTGTGTAACCATCATGCCTGTAGTCGTGACAGGTCTAGCGTAACCATCGTGCCTGTAGTCGTGAAAGGTCTTGCGTAGCCATTGTGCCTGTAGTCGTGACAGGACATAGCGTAACCATTGCACTAGTAGTCGTCACAGGACTTTGTAAGTCATGATAGGTTGCCTAGATATTGTGTAACATGTCTATTTACAGCAGTCAAATAGTGACAACTCTATGCATGCGAAGCATGTGTGTTTGGAATATATAACAGCTATTGTGACAGCTAAAAGACATTACCTGATATTGAGCAGCAAACTGAACTAACTATGGTGACAGCTTGAAAGGCGTGACAGAACTAAAGCGTGAAAAACTTACAAGTGATTATCTTCATTTGAATCTGAGACACAACCTGAGTACATGAAAAATAGCGGACATACTACCATAGCAACCTGAAAAACATAGCCCACCCTAAACCTAGCAGACCCCACCAGACCAGAGTGCACGAAACGTGATAGTACTAATATCGTGACAGCCTAAGAAAACATGACAACACTGAATACCTGAGGAAACATAACCGTAGAAATGACGAAAGCCTAAAACATAGCAACCTATAAAACATATCAGTGCCCTGTGCTGCTATATAAAATAAATATATGATAACGACATCTACCCGGCATACACATGATAGGAATGCATACATTGCACCTGTATGATGGCATTACGCAAATCTATATATACATTAGTGATGGCATTGCATACTTCGTCTACATGTGATCTAGCAATTTGTACGTAGATGATAAAGTGTATATGGTAACAGCTAGAGAAGCGTATGCATTGTGTCTCTGCTATAGTGACGTATGCTTAGTGTGTTAGCTTATAGTGATGTGCATATGGAATGAAGCTATAGTAAGGGAAGCAATGGTATCTATGCTATTGTACGTATACATAGTGTATGAGCTATAATGACTCCTATAATCAATCTGTGAACACTCACGGGCTCAATAACCCCACTGGGGCCATTAAGAGGTTGTTCCATCAGTAATTTGTATAGCTCGGCCTTCTTAGCTGTTGCCGCAAAATGCGACTCTCCTTCTGCGCAACACCTCTATGATTTTAAGAATTGTCCACATGTGCTATGAAGAGATACTGCCTATGTCTGAAGGCCTTGATGTAGTCTCTGGAATCAACAAAGCATCATCAATATCTGAACCATGAGACATGCTGACCGACAACCTGTTACTGATTGACCAAGAGCTATACCCTGAAAGAAATGAACTGAAGATTACTAAAATATAATGTATTGTGAACTTATGTACGAATTATTGTTGCGTAAAGAAACTACCCTTGTCAGAAATTTGATTAAAACAGGGCTGTGACTGAAGTTGAGAGTTCCATGCAAGGAACATATGAGTGAAACATGTAATGTTCGCTTTGAGTGTCGAGTAGATATGTTTTTTTTTTTCAATCTTCTAGTAACAATAGGTGGACAATGCATGCCACCTGAAGAGTGACAGACCATGAGGGGTATGCCACTGCATGTGTGTGATGTGTTACCCATTGCTCTGAAATCGTGTCAGCAACTATAGGTGAATCAGAGCATCCCACCTGGAATACGTGACAGGTCATGAGGGATATGCCACTGCATGTGTGTGACGTGTGACCCAATGCTCTGAAAGCGTGTCAGAAACAATGATGATGAAAGTTTTAATAACTTATACCGCCAATACGTATGTGTTATTACTCTGAAGCTTGTCAGTGACCCTGTGACGTTAAAACAACCACGTGGATGAGTTTTGATAAGATGAGAGATATTAATGCTGCTGACGGAACGATAGATATTGATTCACTGCTGTGAACATTGATAAATGTGATGATACCTGATGACAACTACCGTGATGGACTTGGTGCATAGCAACAGAAACTCAAAAGCAATATCACCAAGAGCTGTGCCCTGAAAGAAATGGTCTGAAAATGACTAAATAACGTATTGATAAATCGTTAAAAATTTTGATTGCAAAGAAAACCCATGTAGCAATGGAGTAAAAGCTACTAGAAACATAGAATGTGTCAGCAGATAAGAACCATTTGGCCCATCTAGTCTGCCCAATAATCTGAATCCTATCAATAGTCTCTGGCCCTATCTTATATGAAGGATAGCCTTATGCCTATCCCATGCATGCTTAAACTCCTTCACTGTATTTGCAGATACCACTTCTGCAGGAAGGCTATTCCATGCATCCACTACTCTCTCAGTAAAGTAATACTTCCTGATATTACTTTTAAACCTTTTCCCCTCTAATTTAAAACAATGTCCTCTTGTGGTAGTATTTCTTATTTTAAATATCCCTCCAATAGATCCTTGTTAAAGGATTTAAAGTGTACTCATTCGACTTACTGAGCCTCGAAAGAGTCCTGTATTGTTATTTTTCATCACTACTACTGTGTGATTGACATGAGAGTACCATTCTAAGAACGCATAAGTGAGCATGTAAACGTTTGCCTTTGAAGAGTGTCGAAAGAGAATATACATGTACCTAAATCCCTATATATTTTCCCTTTTTTTATTATTATAATTATATTTTATTTATTTATTTTTATTTTAACATATTATGTTTTTCACTGAGGTATTGCTCTGAAAACGTGTCAGTAACAATAAGATGCAAGTAACTTCCACCTGAAAACGTGTCAGGTATTATGGGCAAGTCACTTATACTATAACTACGTAAACAGTATTGCTCTGAAGACGTGTCAGTAACAATAAGATGCAAGTAACTTCCACCTAAATATGTGTCAGATATGATGGGCAAGTCACTTACAGTATACTATAACTATATACACTATATTATGTAAATGGTATTGCTCTGAAAATGTGTCAGTAACAATATGATGCAAGTAAACTTCCACCTGAAGACGTGTCAGGTATTATGGGCAAGTCACTTATACCACAACCACGTACGGGATGTTGCTCTGAAAACGTGTCAGTAAAAACATGCAAGTGACTTCCACCTGAATGTGTGTCAGGCATGATGGGCAAGTCACTTATACTAGAGCTACATAAGCGGTATTGTTCTGAAAACATGTCAGTAACATTATGGTGCAGTGACTTCCACCTGAGGATGAGTCAGGTACGATAGGCAAGTCATTTATACTGGTCTACATAAGCGGTATTGCTCAAAAAACATGTCAGAACAGAATAGCATGATGCAAGCGAGATCCACCTGAATGTGTGTCAGGTATGATGGGCAAGTCACTTTTGCTAGAGCTACGTAAGCAGTATTGTTCTGAAAGCGTGTCAGTAACAATATAGTGCACTGACTTCCACCGGAGGATGAATCAGGCACGAAAGGCAAGTCATGTATAATGGACTACAAAAGCGGTATTGCTCTGAAAGCGTATCAGTAACAACATGATGCAAGTAACTCCCACCAGAAAACTGAGTCAGGTATGATGGCAAGATATTGTACTAAAAAACTAAAGAAGTGAATCAAGGTGCAATAAGATAAAGCAAATGACAGACATGGATGCGTGTAAATGTAATCAGACAGACATGTGTATACTGTAGCTAAAACTGAATAAAGGATGGAACTTAAGGTAGGTGGACCTAAAGGTAATAAACTCAACTAAAGCTAGACATGGCGCACAGCAAAAACAAGCTGTTGTATATACCTCATTATTAATTAATTACAAAAAAAGTTTTTACTATTTTTTTTATGTTTTTTATTTAATTTAATTAAACCCACCTGTATTAAGTAAAATGTTGGCAATGTATACCATCCCAGAATAATCTGAACCACAATGTATCCTAACTAAAGGAAATACATACATACCAAGACATAAATTAATTACCAAATACCTTGAACATTTCATAAAACACAATGACAACTTAGACCCCTGGATTTAAGAAAGGGGAAATGCTACCGCAACATGGCCCACTGGCCCCGACACGCACCATGGTAACAGAACACGCCGTGGTCTCGCTGCCACAGACCGCAGCGAAGTGGAGAAGGGGAGGACCCCCATGCATGGAGGTAAGCGAAACCCGGCAGAGAAACAGCATATGTGAAGCAAATAACGTTGGCAGGCTGGTAAATGACACCTGCGGACGCCCACAGCACAAACACAGATACGCCGCAGCAGGCAGTGAAAAGCCCTGCAGGCTTAAAACAAAAGCAGGCTTAAAACAATAACCACGCCGTTACCCCGTATTAATAGGGTAGCAGCACTTACCGATCCCGGCTGACTGCAATGTATTGTATGATACCAAAAAACACTAAACCTCCTCTGCTCCGAACGTATGAGCTCACAGTAAAGAGCACTGCACGAACACAAGACATGGCACGAGGAAAGGAATTGTGGGCACTATATAGGCCCACGCCCCTCCCAAAAACACAGCCATGCAGGCTTAATCACTTATGTGCTTAAAGTGGTACTCCGGTGGAAAACTTTTTTTTTAATCAACTGGTGCCAGAAAGTTAAACAGATTTGTAAATTACTCCTATTAAAAAATCTTAATCCTTCCAGTACTTATTAGCTGCTGAATACTACAGAGGAAATTATTTTCTTTTTGGAACACAGTGCTCTCTGCTGACATTATGACCACAGTGCTCTCTGCTGACATCTCTGTCCGTTTTAGGCACTGTCCAGAGCAGCATATGTTTTCTATGGGGAGTTTCTCCTACTCTGGACAGCTGCTCAGCAGAGAGCACTGTGGTCATGATGTCAGCAGAGAGCTCTGTGCTCCAAAAAGAAAATAATTTCCTCTGTATAAATCATTATTCAGACCACATATAGAGTATTGTGTCCATTTCTGGTCACCTGTATATAAGAAGGACATGGCTGAACTGGAGAGGGCGCAGAGGAGGGAGACAAAGATAATTGGTGGTATGGGAGGATTACAGGACCCCAAATCAAGCTTGGGGTTATTTAGTTTGGAGAAAAGACGTTTTAGGGGCGATTTGATCACATTGTACAAATATATGAATGGACAGTACAGAGATCTTTCTAGTGATCATTTTATACCTAGGCTGATAACATGACAAGGGGGCATCCTCTACATCTAGAGGAAAGAAGGTTTCACAATCATCAAAGACAGGGATTCTTTACTGTAAGAGCAGTTAGACTATGGAACTCTCTGCCACATGATGTTGTGATGGTGGATTCATTCAAGTTATGTTCACTAGATTATTGAGGACTGGACATTAATCTGAGGATTTTTTGTGACTGCTAAATTTGGAACCAGGAAAAAACTTTCCTCTGACTATGGGCTCTCATAAGGTATTTTTATCCTGCCTGCATATGCCATAAACTGCTTAAAGGTTGCAAAAAACTTGTGCTTTGTGTCCAAAATTTGCGACTTTTTGACAATGTCTGTGCTTGCCAAGTGGGCAGGGCGTACAAGGGGGCGTCATTTCACTCAAAGGGGTGTGGTCACTCCCATGCACCCAAGTTTGCGAAAATTGACGCCTGCTAGTGAGGCTGCTGCACTTGCGCATATAAAATACCGGTCTCTGTAAATCCCCCCCTCAGGGTATGTATACACCCTACCATGGAAATCCCTATTCCGGCCTCCACAGAAAGAATTGATATGTCCATCCTTTGGCAGAATCCACTTGGAAATGCATTGCAGTCTATGCCGTCCTGCTGTCTGCCGAATGTGCGCCTGAAAGGTTTTTCGGCAAGACATTCTGCAGTGTGAACATACCCTAAGGGGGGGATATACCATGGTCCAATCTTCCATGTGCAGAGTGCAGCAGAATCCCATTGAAAGCAATGGGATTCTGCTGAAACGCAAATTTCAGTGAAATTCCACTGTGTGAACATAGCCTTAGTGTACGTTTTTTCATATAATGAAAGCCACTTCAGTACGAATTTTTGTGCTGAAAACACCCCCCTCGGCTTATACTCGAGTGAACTCTCCGCCTGTTCAGTGGTCTTCAACCTGCGGACCTCCAGATGTTTCTAAACTACAACTCCCAGCATGCCCGGACAGCCATCGGCTGTCCGGGCATGCTGGGAGTTGTAGTTTTGAAACATCTGGAGGTCCGCAGGTTGAAGACCACTGGATTGACAGGCGGTGATGATGAAGGGGGGGGGGATGGGATGATGACAGGGGGATGAGGACAGGTGGTGATGATGAAGGGGGGATGATGACAGAAGGGGATGATGACAGGCGGTGATGATGACAGGCGGTGATGACGACAGGCGGTGATGATGAAGGGGGGGATGATGACAGGCGGTGATGATGACAGGCAGTGATGATGAAGGGGGGGATGATGACAGGGTAATGATGAAGGGGGGATGATGAAGGGGGGATGATGAAGAGGGGGATGATGACGAGGGGGATGATGACGAGGGGGATGATGACGAGGGGGATGATGACGAGGGGGATGATGACGAGGGGGATGATGGAGGGGGGATGATGACAAGGGTATTAATGATGGGGGTCTGGATGATGACAGGGGGGATGATATATTTCCCACCCTAGGCTTATAGTCGAGTCAATAACTTTTCCTGGGTTTTTGGGGTTAAATTAGGGGCCTCGGCTTATATTTGGGTCGGCTTATAGTCGAGAATATACGGTACATAGATTGGGGCTATACAGATAGAAGAGTAATAATTTTGTGACAAAACAATTTAATAACTCCTAATACTTTTTTTGCTCCAGAAATCATATTCTCCTATAGCTTTGGGGCTATGTTGGCCATAAACATCAGAAAAAGAACCTTGTTTAGTAAAATCATTGATAGCTGTGTTACGTAACAGTATTCCACAATGAAGAGAAGAGCACCCTCAAAAATAAATGAACCCTGGAATTGGAGATAATGCCTACAGTATCTGTATGTAATGTCGAAACCACCTTCAAAATGTAAAGTGAATAGAGATTTTGAATTTTTTTTTTTTTTGTAAACCCCCCACGGAGCCTGATTGTTTGTTCAGTAAATCTCCCATAAGGAAGCTCTAGGCAAACATTTATATATGTGCAGATAGTCAACGCTGCCGGATTTTTTACTTTTTATTCATCTCCAACCTGGTGATCTATTTGTATTTAAATTGAGTAAAACGCACACACCGCCAGCCCGAGTAATAATGAAAAAAAAAACAGAAAGGCGCATTCAAAGTAGATACTAGATAACCTTGTTTGACTCCTACTCAACCTTCCTTCATCATTCTTAATAGTAAACAGCCAACTATTGACTGGGTCATCTGAAATGCACATAAAGTAAATGTCATACTGCGATGAACTAATGAAGAATCGAACCGATGAAGAATTACAATAATTGTGGAATGTTAAGGAGAATTGGATGGAAAGCTCTGGAATTAAAGAGTCCATCAGCAATGGCTTCCTGCACAATGTAGCTGGGAGAAGGATGGGAGGTATAATAGGGAGATAAGTAAAATTAACTCCGAGCTAATCCCTAATGTGCACTGTTCCATGATGGCGCAGTCTGGAATGGGTCCTTTAAATCAATACGTCCTCTTAGGAAACCTGATTCTATCATAGATCATAATTTGCTCCAGCCAATGGATCCGGGGGAAGTGGTCTAAATGGAATACTAGTTAACATGTGCTGGAGATGGAAAGCCAAGTGTAAAATAAAGGGCATGGCAGAAGTTTTCATCCGTGTTGGTCCTTTTCCCAGGAACAGCTGTTCTCCTACTTCTAATTTGTTGGGTAAATTGTCATTTTTCGGCTGAAGCTTGTGACAAGTCTGTTTGTGAAGCACTTTTCTGTATTCCTGCCCAGATGGCAGAAAGCCCTGTAGGTAATGTATTTATGATTACTCCAGCAGTATGGAATACATGAATTTTTATTAGATTCAGTAATCTTGTATGTATAAGTGATACAATAACCAATAGGTTCTACTTGCTGCCTACAGCGCTTTATAATTGTTTTCCTTATGTCAGTGCTCCGCGGACAACATGGCAGAAGAAATATTTCAATTACACCTTAAACATTCATTTGGATGGGTGCTGTGTTTCTGAGACTGCTTTTCTAAGGCCATCAAACTCTCTTTTTTTTTTTTTTTTTTAGTTTGACGGACGCCATTTTTACAGGGCGTAATGGGCAACAGTGGGTCCCGATGTACCCCATTATAGTCAATGGGGCCCGTTGGGTGCCGCTGTTTTTCAGGGGAGTGGCAAGCTGTATTTTTTCTACTTCTATTTTCCCCACCAGCCCCAACAGGCATCACACTAACATGTAAAAACAGTAGTGTGATAGAGGCCTAAGCCTTGTATAGAGGTGCACATGGAAAGGAGTTCCTGCAGCTTCCTACTATAGGCTCTCTATGTGCCGCCGAATAGTACCTCCATATTTCATACCTACTCTGGTCTAGAGGCAACACTGCCACTTAAAGTGGACCTGTCACCAGACAAGGGTGTAAATAAGAAGAAAGCTAGATAAAGCTTCTCCTTTTTTATCGTCCATTTTAGTGCCAAGATATGAGCCTAGAGGGTATTCCTCAGACCTTCAAAAGCCCAACTAAGTCCAGCCCATATCCGCTTATTCACCACACCACCAGCTTGCATCTGTCTTCCCCTTCTGACTGACAACCATTGGCGTAGCAACTGGGGTGCTGGGTGCGGGCACTGGTTGACATCAGCCTGATGGGGTGACAGCACCCTCTCCCCCCTTGGTCTTCAGCTGAGTCTGGCTACAACCCTGATAGCACGCAACAACCCCCCCCTCCAGTCTTCACCTGCACCCGGCTACAACCCCGATAACACCCTACCCCGAACCCCACCCTCCCCAGCTGATAGAACCCCATTACCTCCGCCAGTTGCGTTTGTGCTGCCGGCTGGCCCAGGTCTGCAGAGAGACGTTGCGCAAGTAATGTCCCTCCGCCGACCCACGCAGGAGGACGTCAGGCTGCCGCTGGACAGTAGAAGCGCTGAGCTGGCCAGGTGAATGTGTTAATGTGTGTGTGTGTGTCTGTGTGTGTCGGGGCGGGGGGGGGGGAAACTATGCTACCTAATGTGGGGAACCTGATACCTAATGTGGGAAAACTGCTACCTAATGTGGGGAATCTATGATACCTTATGTGGGGAAACCGCTACCTAATGTGGGGAAACTGCTACCTAATGTGGGGAAACTATGCTACCTAATGTGGGAAAACTGCTACCTAATGGGGGATCTATGCTACCTTATGTGGGGAAACTGCTGCCTAATGTGGGGAATCTATGCCACCTAATGTGGGGAAACTATGCTACCTAATGTGAGGAAACTATGCTACCTAATGTGGGAAAACTATGCTACCTAATGTGGGAAAACTATGCTACCTAATGTGAGGAAACTATGCTACCTAATGTGAGGAAATGATGCTACCCAATTTGAGGAAATTATGCTACCTAATGTGAGGAAACTATGATACCTAATGTGGGAAAACTATGCTACCTAATGTGGAGAAACTATGCTACCTAATGTGAGGGAACTATGCTACCTAATGTGGGGGAACTGCTGCCTACCTAATGCCCCCCCCCCCCTCCTTGGCAGTAGCACCCTCATCATCCACCAGCAACAGCCCCCCTAGAAGTAGCACCCCCATCAGCAGATCCTGCTGGTGGATCATGGAGGTGTTACTGCAAGGAGGATAATCCTGCAGATGAATGATTGGGATGCTACTGCCAGGGGGGGCAGTAGCACCCTCATCATCCACCTGCAACACCCCCACCAGCAGTAGCACCCCTATGATCCACCAGCAACACCACCAATCCCCCCCTCCTGTGGTAATAGCATCAGCTATCGGATGATGAGGGGTGCTACTGCTGTTGTATTCAGAGGGTGCATTGTATGGCAAGGTTATATTCAGAGGGCACAGTGTGTGGTAGTATATTCAGAGGGTATAGTGTGTGATAGTATATTCAGAGAGTGCGGTAGTATTGTATTTAGAGTGTATGGTGTGTGGCAGGTTTATATTCAGAGAGTGCAGTGTGTTGGTATTATATTCAGAATCTACAGTGTGTGGAAGTATTATATGCAGAATGTACAGTGTGTCATAGTATTATATTCAGTGGGTACAGTGTGTGGTAGTATATTCAGTGGGTACAGTGTGTGGTAGTATTATATTCAGTGGGTACGTTGTGTGGTAGTATTATATTCAGTGGGTACAGTGTGTGGTAGTATTATATTCAGTGAATACAGTATGTGATGGTATTATATTTAGAGGGTACAGTATGTGGCAGATTTATATTCAGAAGGTACAGTGTGTGGAAGCTTTATATTCAAAGAGTGCACTGTACAGTAGTATTATATTTAGAGGATACAGTGTCTGTTAGGTTTATAATAATAATTGTTTTCATATAGAGGTTCAGAATGCGCTGACATAGAGAGGAGCCATCAGGGCGTCACATTCTGCAGAGAGAAGATTTAGCTGGAACAAGTCCCGGCGGTCTGTACTATCTGAATTACATAAGGAAAGACTATAGAGAAGACGTCACCTGTAATCACTGATATTCTTGTGTATTCTCCTCACTATGTCCTATCAGAGCTGGACAGAAATATATAGAAAAAGACAGAGGAGACACAATGCGCATCTAAGCGTAGTAAAAAAAAAAAAATATATATATATATATATATAGATAGATAATCTGAGTGTAAAAGAAAATAATTAAATTAAATAAAAAAAAAAAAAAAAAAAAAAAAATGGATGTCGGCTCCAAGGAAGGGGGGGAACAGCCGTTTCCAGATTCGTGTTTTCAGTTATTATGTTAGGTTTGCTCACCTTTCTGTGTTGTACCGTGGGCACAACACCAGTAGACGCTTGTTTCCCACTATTCTGGGGGACACAGATTGGAGGAGTGCAGCCGGCACTAGACCCGTTCTCACCGGTGGAGGACGGTCACTGGAATGGAAGAATATCGGTCCCGTGGTCCCGAGAAAAAAGAGAAGTGCTTCTGTGGGAGCTCACCTCCGTCACAGATGTAGTCCGTCACAGGTATGTGGAAGTTTCCGAGAATTTGGTAAAATAAAACCGCTTGGACACGGATGTATTTTGGAAAATAAAAAGAAGGTTTATTCCTTCAGCATGCAATACAGCAACGCGTTTCGAGGGGCAGGGACCCCCTCTTCATCAGGCTATCTAACTTCCACATACCTGTGACGGACTACATCTGTGACGGAGGTGAGCGCCCACAGAAGCACTTCTCTTTTTTCTCGGGACCACGGGACCGATATTCTTCCTATCAGAGCTGGAGTCACTTGTAAGTACTACAGTTATGATGAGTGAAACTACAACTCCCAGCATAACCTTACCACTGCTTAAAGGGGTACTCCGCTGGGAAAAAAATGTAATCAACTAGTGCCAGAAAGTTAAACAGATTTGTAAATTACTTCTATTTAAAAATCTTAATCCTTACAGTACTTATCAGCTGCTGTATGCTCCACAGGAAGTTTTTTTTTTTCTTTTTAAATTTCCTTTCTGTCTGACCACAGTGCTCTCTGCTGACACCTCTGTCCATGTCAGGAACTGTCCAGAGCAGGATAGGTTTGCTATGGGGATTTGCTCATACTCTGGACAGTTCCTGTCATGGACAGAGGTGTCAGCAGAGAGCACTGTGGTCAGACTAGAAAGGTAATTAAAAAAGAAAATAACTTCCTGTGGTGCATACAGCAACTGATGAGTACTGGAAGGATTAAGATTTTTAAATAGAAGTAATTTACAAATCTGTTTAACTTTCTGGCACCAGTTGATTTAAAAGAAAATGTTTTCCAGTGGAGTATGCCCTTAACAACCACAGACATAAATGTATGTCCTGGTGCATTGGTACTTAGCTCACCAGGATGTACATTTACGTCCTGTGTATGACTGCAAGCATCGGAGTGGTGCTCGCGTCATATACAGAAGGTTCTGGCTGCTATCAGCAGCCGGGGACCCGCCGATAATGGCCGACATCCACGATCGCACGGATGTCCACCATTAACCCCTCAGATGCCATGATCAGTACAAATCACGGCATCTGCGGCAGTGCGCATCTTAAAATAGATGATCGGATCGCCCGCAGCGCTGCCACGGGCATCCGATCATCTGTAATGGCAGTCGGGGGTCTCCTCACCTGCCTCCGTCCTTCTCCTGGCGTCTCCTGCTCGAGCAGACCAGAGCAGAAGATCACCGATAATACTGATCAGTAACATAGTTCACAAGGTTGAAAAAAGACCAGAGTCCATCAAGTTCAACCTATAACCCTAATAAGTCCCTATTGAGTTGAGTTGATCCAGAGGAAGTCAAAAAACCCTCATACTTAAGGTAAAAATTCCTTCCCGACTCCAAATATGGCAGTCAGAATAAATCCCTGGATCAACCTTCTGTCCCTATAAATCTAGTATACATAACCAGCAATGTTATTACTCTCCAAAAATGCATCCAGACCCTTTTTGAACTCTATTACAGAGTTCACCATGACCACCTCCTCCGGGAGAGAATTCCACAGTCTCACTGCTCTTACAGTAAAGAACCCCCGTCTGTGCTGGTATAGAAACCTTCTTTCCTCTAGATGTAGAGGATGCCCCCTTGTTATTGATACAGTCCTGGGTTTGAATAGATCATGGGAGAGATCTCTGTACGGTCCCCTGATATATTTATACATAGTAATTAGGTCTCCCCTAAGCCTTCTTTTTTCTAAACTAAATAACCCCAATTCTGCTCATCTTTTTGTGTACTGTAGTCCTCCCATTCCCCGTATTACTCTGGTTGCCCGTCTTTGAACCCTCTCCAGCTCCACTATATCTTTCTTGTACACTGGTGCCCAGTACTGTACAGTATTCTATGTGTGGTCTGACTAGTGATTTGTACAGTGGTAGCTTTATTTCCTTGTCGTGGGCATCTATGCCCCTATTGATGCCCCCATGATTTTATTAGCCTTGGCAGCAGCTGCCCGACACTGGTCACTACAGCTAAATTTACTGTTAACTTAGATTCCTAAGTCCTTTTCCTTGTCAGTCGTCCCAAGTGTTCTCCCATTTAATACATAATCCCAGCCCGGATTTTTCTTCCCCATGTGCATTACCTTACATTTATCAGTGTTGAACCTCCTCTGCCACTTCCCAGCCCAAACCTCCAACCTTTTCAGATCCATTTGTAACTGTGCACTGTCCTCTAATGTGTTTACCGCTTTACAGAGTTTAGTGTCATCTGCAAAGATTGCTACTTTACTATTCAACCCCTCTGCAAGGTCATTAATTAATATATTAAATAGGACAGGACCCAAGACGGGCCCCTGTGATCCCCACTAGTAGCAGTCACCCAATCAGAATAAGTAGCATTAATAGCCACCCTCTGTTTCCTATCACTGGGCCAGTTACTTACCCACTTACACACATTCTCCCCCAGCCCAAACCTTCTCATTTTATGCACCAACCTTTTATGTGGAACCGTATCAAATGCTTTGGAAAAATTGAGATATACGACATCCAGCGATTGCCCCTGGTCCAGTCTGGAGCTCACCTCCTCGTAAAAGCTGATCAGATTAGTTTGACAGGACCGATCCCTCATAAATCCATGCTGATATGGAGTCATACATTTATTTTTATCAAGATATTCCAAAATAGCATCTCTTAGGAAACCCTCAAACCATTTACATACAACCGAGGTTAAACTAACAGGTCTATAATTCCTGGGGTCACCTTTTGACCCCTTCTTAAATATTGGCACCACATTTGCTATGTGCCAGTCCTGGGGAACAGTCCCTCTCACTATAGAGTCCCTGAATATAAAAAATAGGGGTCTGTCTATTACATTACTTAATTCCTTTAAAACACAGGGGTGAATGCCATCTGGACCTGGTGTTTGTCTATTTTGATTTTTTGTAGGCGGCACTGTACTTCTTCCTGGGTTAGACAGGTGACCTGTACTGGAGAGTTTACCTTATCTCGCTGTATTTCACCTGGCATTTCATTTTCCTCAGTGAATACAGTGGAGAAGAATTTGTTTAATATATTTGCTTTTTCCTGATCCCCGTTTATAATTTCTTCCTCATCATTTTTTGAAGGGCCTACACTTTCATTTTTGACCTTTTTGTTATTTATATAGTTTAAAAACATTTTGGGGTTAGTTTTACTCTCTTTGGCAATGAGTCTTTCTGTCTCTATTTTTGCGGCATTTATCTGTTTTTTACATATTTTACATTTTTCTTTAAAGCTTTTTAATGCTTCTTCACTGCTGTCCTGTTTTAGTAATTTAAATGCTTTATTTTTGTCATTTATTGCCCCCTTAACATTTTTATTCATCCATATTGGTTTTCTTTTATTTCTGAACCTTGCATTGCACTGAACAGTATTAGCAATCACATGATTGCTATAGATAGTCCCCTATGAAAAGGGGACTATGAAAAGGGGATAAGATGTCAGATCCCCACGGTCCCGCTGCTGGGGAGCCCCGGGAGCGAGTTCGCTCTGCACGTAATGACGGGCAATACAGAGGCCGGAGCATCGTTACGTCACGGCTCTGCCCCCTCAATACAAGTCTATGGGAGGGGGTGTGGCGGTCGTCACGCCCCCTGCCATAGACTTGCATTAAGGGGACGGGCCGTGATGTCACGAGGGGCGGAGCCATGATGTCACGCTGCTCCGTCCTCTGTATCGCCCGTCATTACGCACAGAGCGAACTTGCAGCGATGATCCCGGGCGGAACCGTGGCGATCTGACATCTTATCCCCTATCCTTTGGATAGGGGATAAGATGTCTAGGGGCGGAGTACCTCTTTAAGTCACATTTTATTCCCAAAAAAATTCATGAAAAATTATCTAAAAGTTTTATATATGCAAATGTGGTATCGATAAAAAGTACAGATGACGGCGCAAAAAGTGAGTCCTCATACCGCCCTATATACGGAAAAATGAAAAAAAGTTATAGGTGGTCAAAATAGGGCGATTTTAGATTACTGATTTTGTACAAAAAGTTTTAGATTTTGTTTAAGCGGTACAAAAATATAAAAGTATCTAGCCATAGGTATCATTTTAATCGTATTGACAGAATAAAGAACACATGTCATTTTTACCGTAAAGTGTATAGTGTGAAAACAAAACCCTCCAAAATGTGCAAAATTGTGGTTTTCATTTAAATTTCCTCCCTAAAAAAATGTTTTGGGATTTGCCGTACATTTTATGGTAAAATGAGAGGTTTCATTACAAAGTATAATTGGTCACGCAAAAAAAAAGCCCTTATATGGGTCTGTAGATGGAAATATAAAAGGGTTATGGATTTTAGAAGGTGAGGAGGAAAAAACAAAAACGCTAAAAATTTTATTGGCCTGGTCCTTAAGGTTAAAATGGGCTTGGTCCTTAAGGGGTTAAGTCATTCTAGGAGCTGCAGTTTTAAATGGTGAAAACTTCTTTAGCACTTTACCATTCTGTGGCAATTGGTATATTTGATTATTATACTGGAATTTTTCACAATGCGCTACACCAGTATCATCTGTCACAACAGGTTAAAAATTTACTTTGGGGGTGGGGGGGCTAGGTATGGGGGGGACATCATTTTCAACCACATCGGGTGACATTAACCCTAGCAAATCCAGTGCTGACAACCACAAGCTGTTTAGATTAAGAAGACATGGGCTTAACTTACCTGGACTCTTCCTGTGCTGGGGAACATTCCCTTATTTATATAATGACAAAAAGGCTCATATTTGGCCACTAGCAAGGTATGCCCGGAATCTTGATGACTTATCTTATCTTGCCATTTGCTTATTTGTACCAGTTTTCCTGATCTCCTATCTATCTATCTATCTATCTATCATCTCTCATATTTATCTCATATCTATCTATCATCTATCTATTATCTATCTATCTATCTATCTATCTATCTATCTATCTATCTATCTATCTATCTCATATCTATCTATCCTTCATCTATCTATCAATCTATTTATCTATCTATCTCATATATATTTCATATCTATCTATTTATCTGTCTCATATCTATCTATCTGTCTATCTATACATCCAAGAAGAGCAGTACAGCCTCAGGATGACTCTGTAGCAGGTGCATGCTATGCGGGTGCCTGGGTTAGGGCTCCACTTGTAGTAGCAATCCAAAATAGCAGCACACAGAATTGTGGTAAAAATTTTGTTTTTATTCCATTATTCCAATGCAAAATTCAGGAGAGCAACGTTTCCGCGGCCTCTCGCCGCCATTATCAAGCCCTGGGGCTTGATAATGGCAGCGAGAGGCCGCGGAAACGTTGCTCTCCTGAATTTTGCACTGGAATAATGGAATAAACACAACATTTTTACAATTCTGTGTGCTGCTATTTTGGATTGCTATCTATCTATCTATCTATCTATCTATCTCTCTATTTATCTATCTATCTCATATATATCTCATATCTATTTATCTGTCTCATATCTATCTGTCTGTCTGTCTATCTATCTGTCTATCTAGTCCCAAAGGAGAGCAGCACATCTGAAGTTTGTGGATGCACGGTTGCAAGCTGCTTGCGGGCCCCGGATTCCAGTCCAAAACAATATAATAGCTAATGAGCAGCAGCACTCCAGAGTTGTGAAGCAAATAGTGGTCTTTATTCAGACAACAACGTGTGCAACATTTTGGCATGCCCACCAAGCTTGATAATAGACTGCTGAGCAAGCTGAAATGTCGCACATGTTGTTGTCTGAATAAAGACCACCATTTGCTTCACAACTCTGGAGTGCTGCTGCTCATTCGCCACTATCTATCTATCTATCTATCTATCAATCATCTCTCATATCTATAGATCTATATATCTAGCTACTATTGTATCCATCTATTTCTGTGTAGAAAACACTACAGTGCTTATTAAAATGAACTTTTGTTCTCACATTGGGTCCAGTTTCTCTCCTGTACAGTGCATCTTTTCTTTTCTGTAAGTGAAGACTGTACGGTATGTTTTAACAATGATTTTCCATCCTCCAAGAACTCTATAGCTTGCAGCTGTCCGGCCTGGCTTTTGTAAATCCCATGGATTCTGCAGAGTTTGTGAAAATCCTACACGCTGTGCAATTTGCATTTTCATTAGCAAACTCTAAAGAGCAGTGTAGCATGCAGATAGACTACTTTCTGAAGACAAGCCCAAGTGGACACCATGACCTAGATTTACAGTGGGCAGGTAATGCTACTTATCTGGCTGCTTCCATGGCCTATTTTACATGACACACACTTGTCTTTACATTATGCATTCAAAGAGTGTCTACATATAAGACCTTGATCATGCGTATCAAACGTGTATTTACAAAATTTGGATATTTATAATTCCAATTGTTAAAGATATATACATAAGCACCATAATGGCAGATCATGCAGCTGCTATGGGGCCCTTGGAAACTAAATAGTGAAAAAAGCAATGGAAGAAACTCCTATATAATAACTGACCAAACATTAACATAATCTCAAATCATAAGAACAACACATACGTTTACATTTTATTAGTAGGAATTAGCATAAAAAGACTAAATGTTAATAAAATCACAGAAAAAATAAGAATGTCCTCAGTGGACCAAGATCGAAAGTGGTGGCTGGGGGAGGTTACATAAGGCAGAGTGCCAGGAAGGACATGATATGATCCATCATCAAAATATGTGGCATAACCCATAATTAAATACAATATAACTACACAAAATAGTGACATAAGTAACAAAGAGAATAATATATAGACAAAATAATAAGATAAACATAATCCCCAGTGGGAGCCTCCTTAGCCACACGCTTAATCACAGCATCTAAAGGGTTAATGCTGGGCATCGGCCCGATCGGCAGTGCCCGGCATTAACCCTGGGTCCTGGCTGCTGATACTAGTCGGGACCCACAGGTTTTGAAGCGTTCCCTGGTCGTGAGAACGCTTTAAACCCCGATAATGGGACTCAGGATGTACAGGTACGCCCTGAGACCTTGAGGACTCGGGAACGGGGGCATACCTGTACGCCCTGCATCCTTAACTGGTTAATTTAGTATCTAGAATGAGCTCCACACAGAGAAATACATGCACTTACATGCCTTAACATACTATCAGTGAGGTTATTAATGTTGGCTGAGGAATGTTCTTCCACGCTGAATGCACTTGGCCATGCAAAACATCAAGATCACCTGCTGGCAGATCCCTGTCAATTGCAACCAATGACATCCCAGATGTGCTTGATTGGAGACAAGTCTGAAGACACAGCAGGCCATGGTCCCACGTTTTAGGCCATTCAGACTGCTCACATTAGCATGATCAGCATGCTGCCTGGTGTTATCATGTTGAAAAATGGCACCTGGAACTCTTTGGAGAAATTGCCATATCACTGGTTCCACAACCAAAACAATGCAATACTGAGCTGTTGTTTTGAGAATTTAGACTAGAGGGGTCTGGCTACTTTAAATTATACCACCCTACACCATAATCTCAGGGTAGGACCGGTTTGACATTCCCTCGTGAAGACTACTTTATGAAGCCCCTCCCATATACCTCAGATTGGAGCTAGGGGCTTGAGATCTTAGTGACAACTAGTGATAATAAACCATTAAACTTTTTTTAAACTTTTAAAAAAAGGAGGTCTTTTTCTAAACATACAATATATCATTAGGAGCAATGAGGACAGAGGCACATTGGAAATTAAAACCAATAAAACTTTACCTATACAAATTATGTAGAACAAAAATAAATCATGTGTTAGTAGGTAAATACGTATAGACATAAACTAGGTCTGTTGGAAAACAGTTAAGATCACTTGAGAATGGCCTCTTTTGGGTGGCAGTGGTCTTCTCTTTACACTTGCTAGGAGATTTGTGTGGGCCAGGCTACTCATCAATGAGGTAAGAATATTGCCAAGGCTTGGAATCCTTTTGGGCTCACAGGTGGTTGGTATAGCTATCTCTCTGCTGTTAATAGTTGAATGGTGTTCTAAAAACCCACTTGACTTGGAAGTCACCAAAAGCCACCTATCTCCACTTTCATATGAGAGCTGTTGTATTGTTACACATGACCATGTCAACTATGACCTCATGCACTGATAAAAACCTTCCACTTACCATGATCCCATAGGTGGCCTTCATTAAACATTTTGCCTATCTCACCCTGGCATTGAAGACTCTCCACCAGGCATTCAGTCCTTTCTATGGGTATAGGTGCAGTAGGTTGGGCATCAGCGACAAAGGAGATTGGATGGATGATATCTGGAAGTGGTCTTCGAGCTGGAAGAGTCACCTGGTCTTGCCGTACTTTCTCCCCAAATTGTGATATCAGCAGTGACCAGAAGTAACCAGTACTACCATAGGCACCTATGTGGATCTCAACATACTTAAAATTGGCATCTGCCACAACCAGGGCCATAGAGAAGTACTTCTTAAAGTTGAAATATTGGTGGCTCCTGCACACATATTTGCTTACAATCAACAACATTTATACAATTGGGGAAATATGCCCCAAATTGAAAGCCTGTTGAGATCTGCAACCAATGGTTTGCAAGTATTGGCAGATCAAGTGAGGTATGCACCTCACAGACCATCCCATAGATAGTAGATTTTCCATCCTAGAACCGAAGGTACAGGGATGCATAATTAGGCCTAGTAGCCAAAAATAATCTAAAAGACAAAATAAGAGCAAGTTTAATATAAAATGTGGCTGGCCCTGTAGACCAGAGGCATCAACAAAAACTACATTGGTAAAGATAGTATAGAAGGCAAAAACCTGTAAAAAAAAAAAAAAAAAAAAAAAAAATATATATATATATATATATATATATATATATACCGTATTTATCGGCGTATAGCACACACTTTTTAGGCTAAAATTTTTAGCCTAAAGTCTATGTGCGTGTTATACGCCGATACACACCCAGGAAAGGCTGGGGGAGAGAGGCCGTCGCTGCCCGCTTCTCTCCCCCTGCCTTTCCTGGGGTCTAGAGCCCTGCTGCCGGCCCTTCTCTCCCCCTGGCTATCGGCGCCGCTGCCTGTTCTGTCCCCCTGACTATCGGTACCGGCGCCCCATTGCCGGCGCCGATAGCCAGGGGGAGAGAAGCGGCGCCGACAGCCAGGGGGAGAGAAGGGGCAGTGGCACCCATTGCCGGCGCCGCTTCCCCGTTGCCTCCCCCCATCCCCGGTGGCATAATTACCTGTTGTCGGGGTCGGGTCCGCGCTGCTTCAGGCCTCCGGCGTGCGTCCCCTGCGTCGTTGCTATGCGCTGCACGGCACACTGACGTCATGCGCCGCGCCGTGCAGCGCATAGCAACAATGCAGGGGACGCACGCCGGAGGCTTGAAGCAGCATGGACCCGACCCCGGCAACAGGTAATTATGCCACCGGGGATGGGGGGAGGCAACGGGGCAGCGGCGCCGACAATGGGTGCCGCTGCCCCTTCTCTCCCCCTGGCTGTCGGCGATAGCCAGGGAGAGAGAGGGGCCGGCAGCAGGGCTCTAGACCCCAGGAAAGGCAGGGGGAGAGAAGCGGGCAGCGACGGCCTCTCTCCCCCTGCCTTTCCTGGGGGTGTATCGGGGTATACACACGCACACACGCACCCTCATTTTACCATGGATATTTGGGTAAAAAACTTTTTTTACCCAAATATCCTTGGTAAAATGAGGGTGCGTGTTATAGGCCGGGGCGTGGAATACCCCGATAAATACGGTGTATATATATATATATATATATATATCTATATATTTATATACATTTTTTATTATTTTAGTATACTCCTCCCAAACTGATGACCAGCACATCATTCTCACCTATGAACTCCTCATCTCACCTATGAACTCTACCTGCAGAGGTATTCTAGAAATATCTAAGCAGGAAACAGGTTTTACAGACTTTATATAGAATTACCCCTATAATCTTAAAGGGGTAAAGTAACTGGAACGCCAACTACAGATGACACTTTTTTTTTATTTATAAGGGGAAGAATTTCTTATTGCACACAGTGGCCCTGATTCACTAATGTAAACCCGACATGTTTTGTCGGGTTGTGCACCAGAATTTGCACCAGAATTGAAAATTACCCAACTAACTCTCCATTTTACTGAGAAAACCTGAAAAAGGGGCGTGACCACTGGGAAAGTGGGTGTGGTCACCAAAAAGGAGGCGTTCCCCCAACATTTTCACAAAAACCCACCATATTTACGAAGGTTTTCACAGAAAATGTGGTGGATTTGAGCTGAGGGAAATCCGACAGATCAGAGCATGTGTAAAAAAAGCAAAATGTAGGGAAAAGTGCTAAATGTAGGGAAATACCAAGAAATTTTTTTTTTTAGGGAATTAATACCCACAAAGAAAACTACACTTCACTCTTAGTAAATCAGGACCAATATATCTTAAATATGTTGAGGAATAGTTAAATAGAAATCATGAACAACATCTATGTCAATTTTGTTCCACTCTATAGCTAAAACACAGATGCTAATCCCTTGATGGAAGCAGGTGGTGGGAATCTACTTCTAAGTTTGCTCTTAAAGGGGTACTCCGCCCCTAGACATCTTATCCCCTATCCAAAGGATAGGGGATAAGATGTCAGATCGCCGCGGTGCCGCTGCTGGGGAGCCCCGGGTTCCCAGCTGCGGCACTGCACTATCATTACAGCACAGAGCGAGTTCGCTCTGTGCGTAATGACGGGCGATACAGGGGACAGAGCCGCGTGATGTCATGGCCCCGCCCCTTGTGACATCACGGCCCGTCCCCTTAATGCAAGTCTATGGCAGGGGACGTGACGACTGCCGCGCCCCCTCCCATAGACTTGTATTGAAAGGGGCGGTCCGTGACGTCACGAGGGGCGGAGCCGTGACGTAACGATGCTCCGGCCCCTGTATTGCGCGTCATTACATGCAGAGCAAACTCGCTCTGTGCTGTAATGATAGCAGGGTGCCGCAGCGGGGATCCCGGGGCTCCCCAGGAGCGGCACCGCGGCGATCTGACATCTTATCCCCTATCCTTTGGATAGGGGATAAGATGTCTAGGGGTGCTCCTGTGGAAAACTTTTTTTTTTTTACATCAACTGGTGGCAGAAAGTTAAACAGATTTGTAAATTACTTCTATTAAAAAATCTTAATCCTTTCAGTACTTTTTAGACATGGTTTCCCCTATACTTTGGATGGGGGATAAGATGTCTAGGACCGGAGTAGCCCTTTAACTTTGTTTTCTTGCTACTTGAACTAAAATCAAAAGCACAATCCTAGTCAATACTAGCATTGTAATACTGGAAGATTGCAATGCTGTCTGGAAACAACGTCTTGACCATGGAATGGAGTTGACCACTTATCCAGATACTTCTGTTACAGGGTCTAACTTTTTGAGACTGTGCTGCATTACTGTAAACATTGTCCCCAATCAAACATTGATTGCCTTTTCTAACGATAAAACATTCATTAGTCCTAGGACAATAATGTTATTATTTCATTTTAATTTTTAACAATTAAGTTGTTGAATAGAATATTTAAAGTCTAGGCGGTCAATCGTATAAACAGTGTCTGTCCTTTTTGTCTTGCTGAGTGGTAGATAAGATGCCCTAAATTCTTGGTAAAGCCTTAGGATACATCATCATTCAGCTATGCTTATTTGTGCAGCTTTAAAGTGGTCACATCAGTACAGTGGTCCCTCAATTTACAATATTAATTGGTTCCAGGACAACCATTGTATAGCAAAACTATTATATGTTGAGACCATAACTCTATGGAAACCTGATAACTGATTCTGAAGCCCCAAATTGTCATCCAAAAATGGGAAAAAGCGAGGATTAAAGATTAATAAGTAGATAACTAATACAGATAAAGCAAATCCTTACATATAAAAGTAAGAAAGCTCTGCTGGAAGCTGTAAATCATTGTCTATGTAGAGGACAGGAGCTTCATCAGGGTCCTGTAAAGTACACAAAAAAGTAAAATGAAGCCGCCCTCCCCTGATGTCCAAAGGAACAGCTGACCCTTGCACAGGTAAAGAGTATTACAGAACATGTAATACCTCCCTGTACTGTAGGGAGGCGCTACCAGACAGGAATTCAGCGCATACGCTTCAGTAATACAGATGTTTACCGGTGAATGTCCATTCTGATTGGTCAGTTCTTCCAGTTATTGACATGTTTCACAGATCTGGATTGTCCGTAGCATTGTATGGTGAGTCTGGTTTCAAGTTACAATGGACCAGAAAAGACAAAAATATTGTAACCTGAGGCCATTGTTAATTGAGGGACCACTGCAATGATAAAGTGTAGCAGTCAACTCACTTGGGGAATGGCTAGACCACAGACCAATACCCTGCAAATGTACTTCTGTAAGAAACAAAGCAAAATATACTTAAAACATCAGATTTTTTTTTCCACAGAAACATATTTGAAACAAACAACATACTCATGAAGAATTGCTCATATAACCAACAATGGTCCCAAAGCAGCATGACAAATTTTTTATGTCACCCAACCATGGCTTAAATTTTATGTCATAGAAAGAAAGGAATGTAACCGTAACAGCAAACTGGCCAACATTCAGTCATTTCCCAACTTTTTGGTGTATTAAAAAATAAATAAAAAATTTATAAAATATTATATATACAACTTGTGTACCATTGTATTGACACTTTATTGCCCATAGAATTCCTCAGTAAGCACAAACCAAACCTCACTAACTTTCACATTTACCCGGTTTCGTATCACATCAGGATCTCTTATAAAACACTTTATTTATTAACTTATTTTAAATTTATTCCTCAAGATGTAAGTTGGCACAAAACCAAAGTAATAAAAATACCTGTTTGTTTGAAAAGACTTCACATACATCGAGGTAGGAAGCAGCGGGTGACTGAAGGCCAGATGAGTAAGCGTTGAATCACGACCATTAGTCGAAGCTGTTGCACTCTTTTTTTCACTCGTACAGGATGGAATAAGTCTGGTCTCAGTTTTTCTACAAAAGGTGAAAAGCCTTTAATGTATTTCCCCATTATATTTCAGTATAGTTATTATGGTTTTCAAAGGGAGCCAGTTTAACTAGATCACGGCACCACGCTATCACACATGTTTGCATTCCACAACCGGTACACACTTTGAGAGTCCATGGTCAATGCGTGTTGCTGCATGAAATGTATCGTAGTCAAGTTTTATAGTTTATTAACAGTTTTTTAAGCTGTATATGTATTTGCTATAGGAATTACAGTTGTCATTGGGCTTTTAAAGAGAATGTGTCCTTAGTTTGATGTTGACTGAACCACATTCAGCATAGAAAACACCTACAGGCTTCTCAATCAATATGATCTATGATGGACATGGCTGTGTTATCTCTTAGTGATTATAGTGGTATCCTTAACTAGTAAAAGGACTCTGATGATAGATCTTTCCCTATACACAAATTAATATTTCTATCCTCAAAAGTAAAAGGGGTACTCCGCTCCTAAACATTTTATCCCCTATCCCAAAAAAAAAAATAGGGGATAATATGTCAGATCGTGGGGGTTCGTCCACTGGGGATCTCCAGAGCAGCACCCCAGTTATCCACAGCTGTCACGCCTCCTCCATTTATGTCTATAGGAGTAGGCATGACTGTTATCTAATAGCTGTCACACCCCATTCCATAGACAAGAATGGAGGGGGCTTCCGTGTTCAGAAGGTCACCGCGCCGGCCCAGAGATAGAGGATAAAATGTTTAGGGTTGGAGTACTTAGGGATTCATCCTACTACAGTCATTGTACAAGGCAAACAACATTGTCTAAGGAAAGTTACTCCTGATCTATGGGACAACCTTGTGCACCTACTTTCCATGGTAAATTGGAAAACCCAGCAGTTATGTTCTCTCTTAAATAGACACTGTCAGATTCAAAAACTTTTTTTATGTTGTCCATCTTGGCAAAACATTTGAATATACTCCATAAGAAAATGTTATCTCCTTTTTATAGAAATCCTAACTTATAAGAAAGACCACTAGGGGTCCCTATACCATCCAGAACATAATCCTGTCCGGCTGCAGCATCATCTTTGTCCAATGTGAAGCACAGACAGGGAAATTGTCCAGACAGGGGCAAAGTCTGGGCAAGACTAGCACTCCTCTCTGCTCACTCCTGTCCTATCAGACTGCAGCATGAAAACAGGAAGGAGGGGATTACAGAGTAGGCTGGAGTGATTGGATGAAGAGACCCAGCACATGAGTAATGCAGAGTGAGGACACACACCCTCAAAAGCACTGGATAAAAAAAAAACAAGTAAGCAACAGAAAGAAGGTATTTGTGAGAGAACTATAGGTGCTAGACTATATGTACATGATCAGGATTAGGTACTGAGTAACATATAACATGTTTGTGAGATATGACAAGGACTCTTAGTTTATCAGGCAGCATGGTGACTCACTGGTTAGCAATGTTGCCTTGCAGCGCTGGGGTCCTGGGTCCAAATCCCACCAAGGACAATATCTGCAATGAGTTTGTATGTTCTCCCAATGTTTGCATGTAGGTACTCCGGTTTCCTCCCACACTCCAAAAACATATGGGTAGGTGAATTTAGATTGTAAGTCCCAATGGGCACAGGGACCAATTTAAATGTACAGCGCTGCAGACTCTGTGTGTGCTATATGAATAAAGAATTATTATCATTATTCCACAATATCCATTTGTAAATGTTACCTTCCATTTAATAAGCAGGCTGTAAAGTGCTAATAGAATAGGTTCTGAAAAATATTATGATGAAAAAGAAAACTTGTTTTAAGTTGAAAAATGAATGACTTAAAAAAATTGACCATTCCCTCTCCTATAATTAAAGTGCACCCTTCATAAAAAAAATAAAAATGAATAAAAAATAATTAAAAGAAACACAACAATAAAATAAAACTTTGACATGTTTTAGAAACATATGAAAAGTTCAATTGGTTGGGGTTTGGGTGTTTAGACCCCGACCAATCTCTAGAATGAGCTGGGAGTGTAGTGTGTGGCTCTTCTCACTCTCTATGGGACAGAAAGGGTTCCATAGATTGCATTATGTGACTGTCTCGGTACAATGCCAGGAGAGAATGTGCAGCCCACATTTCTGGCTCTAGCTAGTGATCAGTCAGAGTCAGAACACCAAGACCTTGACGGATCAAAATCTTTGACATGTCTCTATTAAAGTGTTTCCCAACCAGCATGTCTCCAGCTGTTGCCAAACTACAAATCCAGGCATGCTAGGAATTGTAGTTTGGCAACAGCTGGAGGCACACTGGACAGGAAACATTGCTCTGCTACATCTCAAATGACCATGGCCCTAAAAGTGGTTTTCCATTTTTTTTTTTTTTATTAAACTTCTAGATATTGTGCAGTAATGCCAAGTAATTTATTTTGTACATTCCCTTGTGTTATCTGTCAGGAGTGGACTTTTTTGTATTTTCATCTCGACCCTTTCCCAGAATCCTGTTCGGCTCAAGAAAACAGCTAACAGAAGTAGGGTTGGCTTCTTCTTGTCTTGCCTAACAAGCCAGCCACCTGATATCATGTGCAGCCCATCTGTACGCCCCGGCGTGTATACGTCCCTCGCTGTCATGTGATCTCTCCATAGTCTACAGATAGGGGGGTGCATTCAACGTAGGGATGGAAGCAGACAGTTCAGTCATTCTCTGTGAAGTGATTGTGCTGGGTTACTACATCTCAGCTCACATTTAATTTAAAGGGGTTTTCCAGGGATATATCTATATATATATATATATATATATATATATATATATATATATATATATATATATATTTATGTTTATATTTTTTTTCATAGCCACCACACTACCTTGATATGTTCCCTGTAAACCACCCTGCCTCATATGCATGGCTCCTGTAGCACCTATTGTCTTGTTGCTTTATATAATTTGCCATCCTTCTCTCCCCTTGCCTACATCTCCCAGAAATCATTGCAGCTCTACTCTGCCAGCCCCCACCCTCCTGCTCTGAGCAGCATTGAAAGGTTCAGTATGTGATTGGCTGAGGCTACACACACCTCCCAGTTCTCAGCACTAAAGAAAGCATGACTCATCAGTGAAGGGCAGAAATCACATGATCTGTGTCTTTCAGGTGGGTGGGGGCTACTTTCAGAGAGGTACTTGGACAGAGACAGAGTGGATGGCTGGATGATGTCATTCCCTCACTTCATGCATGTAAGTGCCAGCCAAATAGGGGAAACTGCTGTATAAAGCTAATGAATGATATTTAGACAATAATGAGAGGGTAAAGAATGAGCTATGGGTTCAGTTCCCCAGAGTACCCCTTTAATGGGAGCTAAGCTTCGGTACCTCAGCATGACCATTGAATGGAGCCATCTGCTTCAGGGTCTGTTTACATGGCTTATTGTTACATAGACTGAAGATATATATATATATATATATATATATATATATATATATATATATTATATAAAGATGCTGCAGGCGAAGATAATGGGAGTTCCTTGAATATATATATATATATATATATGCAGTACAGACCAAAAGTTTGGACACACCTTCTCATTCAGAGTTTTCTATATTTTCTTGACTATGAAAATTGTAGATTCACACTGAAGGCATCAAAACAATGAATTACCGTATTTATCGGCATATAACACGCACTTTTTAGGCTAAAATTTTTAGCCTAAAGTCTATGTGCGTGTTATACGCCGATACACCCCCAGGAAAGGCAGGGGGAGAGAGGCCGTCACTGCCCACTTCTCTCCCCCTGCCTTTCCTGGGGTCTAGAGCGCTGCTGCCGGCCCTTCTCTCCCCCTAGCTATCGGCGCCGCTGCCAGTTCTGTCCCCCTGACTATCGGTGCCGGCGCCCCATTGCCGGCGCCGATAGCCAGGGAGAGAGAAGCGGCGCCGACAGCCAGGGGGAGAGAAAGGGCAGCGGCACCCATTGCCATCGCCGCTGCCCCGTTGCCTCCCCCCATCCCCGGTGGCATAATTACCTGGGTCGGGTCCGCGCTGCTGCAGGCCTCCGGCGTGCGTCCCCGGCGTCGTTGCTATGCGCTGCACGGCGCGGCGCATGACGTCAGTGCGCCACGCCATGCATAGCAACGACGCAGGGGACGCGCGCCGGAGGCCTGCAGCAGCGTGGACCCGACCCAGGTAATTATGCCACCGGGGATGGGGGGAGGCAACGGGGCAGCGGCGCCGGCAATGGGGGCCGCTGCCCCTTCTCTCCCCCTGGCTGTCGGCGCCGCTTCTCTCCCCCTGGCTATCGGCGCCGGCACCGATAGTCAGGGGGACAGAACGGGCAGCGGCGCCGATAGCCAGGGGGAGAGAAGGGCCGGCAGCAGCGCTCTAGACCCCAGAAAAGGCAGGGGGAGAGAAGCCGGCAGTGACGGCCTCTCTCCCCCTGCCTTTCCTGGGGGTATATCGGGGTATACACGCGCACACCCGCACCCTCATTTTACCATGGATATTTGGGTAAAAAACTTTTTTTACCCAAATATCCTTGGTAAAATGAGGGTGCGTGTTATAGGCCGGTGCCTGGTATACCCCGATAAATACGGTAACACATGTGGAATTATATACATAACAAAAAAGTATGAAAATATGTCATATTCTAGGTTCTAGCCACCTTGTGCTTTGATTACTGCTTTGCACACTCTTGGCATTCTCTTGATGAGTTTCAAAAGGTAGTCACCTGAAATGGTCTTCCAACATTCTTGAAGGAGCTCCCAGAGATGCTTAGCACTTGTTGGCCCTTTTTGCCCTCACTCTGCGGTCCAGCTCACCCCAAACCATCTCGATTGGGTTCAGGTCCGGTGACTGTGGAGGCCAGGTCATCTGGCGCAGCACCCCATCACTCTCCTTAGCCTTTACACAGCCTGGAGGTGTGTTTGGGGTCATTGTCCAGTTGAAAAATAAATGATGGTCCAACTAAACGCAAACCGGATGGAATAGCATGCCGCTGCAAGATGCTGTGGTAGCCATGCTGGTTCAGTATGCCTTCAATTTTGAATAAATCCCCAACAGTGTCACCAGCACAGCACCCCCCACACCATCACACCTTCTCCTCCACACCAGCACACCTGTGAAGTGAAAACCATTTCAGGTGACTACATCTTGAATCTCAACAAGAGAATGCCAAGAGTGTGCAAAGCAGTAATCAAAGCAAAAGGTGGCTACTTTGAAGAACCTAGAATATGACATATTTCCAGTTGTTTCACACTTTTTTGTTATGTCTATAATTCCACATGTGTTAATTCATAGTTTTGATGCCTTCAATGTTAATCTACAATTTTCATAGTCATGAAAAGAAAGAAAACTCTGAATGAAAAGGCGTGTCCAAACTTTTGGTCTGTATTGTATGTATATATATATATATATATATATATATATATATATAATTTTTTGTTGTTGTAATGTTGACTTTTTTCTTAAAAATGTTCTCTCCCACATTGTCTATAAAACTACAATGTGTGTGTGTGCTTTATGGCAGCTACAAAGAATTAGAATTTGTGAACATGTCACTAGACTGACACAGGAAAATATAATGCACAACCCCTCCCTCCCCCCTTTCCCAAGAACTAAGAACGTAAAGAACCCTATCTGTGTATATATGTAAAGCTATCCTGCCTCATGTAGACCTCCAGTAGTGCAATTAAACTGTCACCATCTCCTCTGCCCTCTAAGAATAATGGGATGATTCTGCAGACCTTACCCCAGTCTATACAGCAAAGCAAGAAAGCTGCAAAAAAAAAAAAACCAATAAGCAGCTACCTATTGTGGGTGTTTCTCTGGCCAATGGGACTATATTTTTCCATATGTATAGTCACACAGAAATGAAAAAGAAAAAAAAAAAAACATGAAAAAAATATTGATAATGAAAACCTGATTGGAATAACATAATTTTCCGATTATTAATTCTGGCTAATTGGGGTCCTGATGACTTTCCAGATAAGCTTATCTTCGCCACTTTGTAAATGACTTTCCTAGTCCTTCGTCCTTCCTACCCTCACAGCCGCCAAAGCACAATGTTAACACATTCATGTTATTTATTTCTCTCGTTACGTCGTATTTCGGCATCTTCCGGAAAGGTATTTTTTGTTTTTTTCTCCAATGCAATGTTCTTCAGATACCTAAAAGACAACACAGCTGTTTCAGTAGCAGGAAATTCAGATCATAACATGACTAATCCTGCAACTATGTGGATGTGTCAATAGGTTTATCTTGAAGTGTAGTATTTCTGTCTCATCCCAGTATCTTTGTAAGGAGGTACTGGGAGTACACAGTGCATTACGCTGTGGTTTGTCATGAGGTTTTGGGACGAGAAATGACATGATGGTCTTCAGGTGATGCTGCAATGACTCAGTGTTTGAAGATGGTCACCTCGTTGCTACCACTATTCATTGATTCTATACATGGATGACATGGTGGGTGGGCTCAACTCTTCCCAATGACCTTTAATAACACTGTCAGGGCTGAGTGAAGTGGTGGCTTCCTTTCAAGTATTCATATCCACACATGAAGCACTGGATGGCTCGTCTGGTTATTGTAAGGAAACACACATGCTATATAAAGAATGTGTTTGGACGCAGCTGACGTTGGCATGTCCTAACACTTCAGGCCAGAAAGGGTGCAGCTGCATTCCTAGATTGTGCCAGAGTCCAGGGATTGTTTCATCTCTCCTACGCTATAAAAACCTTGACCACAGCCTAAAATTATTACCGTTTCCTCTTGAAACACATTGAAAGCATTTCCCAAACATGTTGCAGATTTTGGGGAGTGTGCAAGAAAATGGCATAAGAACTGTGCGCTGTGTTCTAATCATTCTGACTAGCTTACAGCTATGGAAATAGCTGAACCGGCGAGGCAGATTGGGGTTTTATATGGCAAAAATAGAGCAGACTGTTGTAACAGGAAACAAATGGAGAGAGAGGGAGAGTGAGAGGGAGAGTGAGAGAGAGACAGGAGGGCAGAGAACGAGTGGAAGAGGGAAAGTTAGGAAAACCTGGTCAAGGGCTTGGGAGAAAGTAAGAGGCAGGACGAGGAGGAGTCACGTAAGTATAGAAGGTTCTCTTATCAGGATCTCCCAAGTAGCAAATTCATATAATACAATTCTATTATCTGGAATCTAGTTCTCCAAACTGAGGACCTCTATCTATTGCAAAATGACAACTCCCAGCATGCCCCAACAGCCAAAGGCATTAGCTAACAACAGAGCTGAAGCCTCAAAAAGCCTACAGTGTATCCACAAAATCACTCACCAGCTAATTCCCTGTGACCGCATTCTCACCTTGCCATGACTTGGTGCTCCAACAATTCTAGACCACTGGGTCTCTGCATAAACTTCAGAAAACCCTCCATGAAGCTTCAACAATGGCTCACTCTTGCTTGCCACAGCTTATAGTTTACAGACATGTTTTGATGCTCATGTGTCCATTGAAGGTACTTTCAGCAGTGAAAAGGGTTCAGTTTGTGACATCTGACTGGTTTTCAGCTTCACATCCCATGTATAGCACAATGCTTGTTTGTTCTGACATACCCAGCAGTAACTTTTTCAGTACTTTGTGTTGCAGTCTCTACCATGAACTCTAAAGCACTCTACATGCACTTTAAGGAGCCTTAAAGGGGTACTCCGACCCTAGACATCTCATCTCCTATCCAAAGGATAGGGATAAGATGTCTGATCGTGGGGGTCCCACCGCTGGGGACCCCTGAGATCTCCTTGCTGCACCTGGCATTCGTTTAGAGTGTCGGGTGCAGCACCAGAGGCTTGTGATTTCCCGCTCGTAAGGTCACGGCCTAGCCTCCTCAATGCAAGTCTATGGGAGGGGGTGTGACGGCCATCAAGCCCCCTCCCATAGACTTGAATTGAGTGTGCATAGCCATGATGTCATGAGCAGGGTGTGGCTATGACGCCACAAGCCTCCAGTGCTACACACGATGCTCTAAACGAACGCCGGGTGCAGCCGGGTGCAACAGGGAGATCAGACATCTTATCCCTTATCCTTTGGATAGGGGATAAGATGTCTAGGGGTGGAGTACCCCATGACCCTGTAATTGATTCACCAGTTTTCCTTCCTTGTTATACTGGATAACCTCTTTAAAGCGTTACTGTCATTAGTAAGAAAATTAAAAAAATAATGCTTAAATCAGTGTAATAATGTGCCATAAGACCGGTGTGCATAATAATATGCATGTGTTAATATGTAAAATAACTTTTGATCTATGTATATCTGATCAGTCTTCTGAATTCCTCTCAAAGGCTGTAAAGCAAAGAGAAAAACAGGCGCTCCCTTGTGAAGAACCAACGGGATCACAGGTGTGTGGGAGGGGGAGGGAAAAGTAAAGGCTCACCCTGCCAGGTTGTGCGTACTCCCACACAACCAAGATGTGCGTTTGATATGATGATCTCGGTCTGCAGCCTTCCCAGAGATAGCGTAGAGATGTAAGGTGAACTTCAGAAAAGATGGGAATATCGGCGCTGACCAAGGAGAGGACAATAGAGCCAGGTGTGTAGCGAACAGATTTAATCCAATGCGACGCGTTTCACCGCGGTTTCATCAGGCATAACAAACACTTCTCAGGGAGGGATTTATATACACGCAGGTATTAACCCCTACCTGACAAAGTAGATTTTCACAAAAAGTATATATATACTCATAAACTACATTTAAATACTTAAGATAAGCATATATGCTCATAAAATGCAGCAATGAGATATAATAATGAATGAACAATTAGTAAGACAAAACAATAATAAAACCAAGAATTATAATAATATAACCAAGAATTATCCCCCCCTTCTTTATTATAATTCTTGGTTTTATTATTGTTTTGTCTTACTAATTGTTCATTCATTATTATATCTCCTTGATGCATTTTATGAGCATATATGCTTATCTTAAGTATTTAAATGTAGTTTATGAGTATATACATATACTTTTTGTGAAAATCTACTTTGTCAGGTAGGTGTTAATACCTGCGTGTATATAAATCCCTCCCTGAGAAGTGTTTGTTATGCCTGATGAAACCGCGCAAGCGCGGTGAAACGCGTCGCATTTGATTAAATCTGTTCGCTACACACCTGGCTCTATTGTCCTCTCCTTGGTCAGCGCCGATATTCCCATCTTTTCTGAAGTTCACCTTACATCTCAAAGGCTGGGGACATTTTACCTGGAGCATGAGGAGCTTCTCTCCTCCCCTCTCCCCTAACATGAGGTTTGCACAAACATTTTTACTTTTGCAAAGCATATTGGCTGAATGCATGCTCTATATAACTGTAATGCAGCCATGCATGTTTATATAACTAATGCAGCCATGTAAAACTATATGGTGCAATGACAGAAGAAAAACCTGCCAAAAAAAAGATTTTTACATTTTCACAGCTCTGCAACCAAAGTGCATGCTTTTTAAAACCTTAAAGCAGCCATGTGGAACCTATATGGTGCACATACACAAGAAATAAGTTCATAAAGTGACCAAAGAGAAACCATTTTGTATATAAATAATATTTTAGCACTTTGTATTGCTTGTAACTGTGCATGAGGATGCCTCTCCTGAAGAGTCTGCAGGCTGTCTGCATCTTGTCTGTGCTCTCAGGAACAGCATGGAGAAAACCACAAAAAGGTTGAATTTTCTGGGTTCGTTTGCAGAAGTGACCCCTGGTGGCCATTTTTCTAAACCTGTTTTTCACATCTTTAGCAAGAATTTTTTTTTATGAAGTATATTAGGAAAATGCTTAGTATTTAAGGAAGTATTAAATGGAAAAAAGTTGTTTCTAATGACAGTAACACTTTAATATTGATGATCTATCCAGAGGATGAGGAGCAGGAGGCTAACCTCCCTTACAAGCTGCTAAGAAACTATCAAAAGCTAAAGGAAATGCACAAATAAGAAAGAACGCTCCAGATATCTTGGCATCTGTGATGGTGTTATGGACTCTTGACTCCATAGCTTCAGATGTGCATAACCAATGCAATGAAATCTCTACAACATCAGTCAAGCATGGTGATCAGTGCTAGATTGGGGATAAATAACATCTGGGATCGGCAATTTGTTTTTGAATGAAGGCATCACCAATGCAAAGTACAAACAAATTTACAAACATCATGTAATACTCTCTGGAAAACATTTCAATGGAAAGATATTTTATACAGGAACATAACAACTCAAAGCAACAGCTGCTCACCTAGGGGTACCGGGCCCGGAAGCAATCACTCGATCGCCCCAAAAGATGTAAATGTTCTTTTTTATTCTCAGCAATGAAGAATAAATATTCACTCACCGGCCTTTAATTTCAGATGAAATATTATGAAGGGTCATTTGTGAGTTTTGCACAGTATGTATATATTGGAGTTTTGCAGAACATGTAAAAAAACGAAATAAAGTGCTTAAATGAGTCAACATTAGTGCTGGTGCAGTTTAGAGAATGCTTATCCATATGTTGCAGTCATAGTTTCTTATTATGCTTATTATACATGCTGCAGTTGTTGGTGAACATGCTGAAAAAAGCAAACTACATTTAACACCTTATCGACAATGGACGTAAATGTACGTCATGGGGACGTGGTACTTAGCGCACCATGACGTACATTTACGCGGCGCCATGATCATTTACGCTCCGGTGCTCGCGTCATGCCTGTCATGTCCCTGCTGCTATCAGCAGCCAGGGACCCGCCGGTAATGGCGGACATCCGCAATCGCCATTAACCCCTCAGATGCCGTGATCAATACAGATCACGGCATCTGTGGGAGTGCGGTACTTTGAATGGATGATCGGATCGCCCGCAGCGATCCGATCATCCAGCATGGCGGCCGGAGATCCCCTCACTTGGCTTTGGCCATCTCCCGGGGTCTTCTGCTCTGGTCTGAGATCGAGCAGACCAGAGCAGAAGATGACCGATAATACTGAGCAGTGCCATGTCCTTTACATAGCACTGAACAGTATTTGCAATCAACTGTTTGCTATGAATAGTCCCCTATGGGGACATAAAAATTGTAAAAAAATAAAAAAAGTAAATAAAAAATTAAAATGAAAAGGTAAACAAAAATGTGAAAAATCCCCTCTCCAATAAAAAAGTAAAACGTCCGTTTTTCCCATTTTACCCCCAAAAAAGCGTAAAAAATAATAATAGTAATAGTCTGAACTATTAAATAGTAATAGTCTGAACTATTAAAATATATTGTTAATTATCCCGTATGGGGAACGGCGTAAACGTAAAGAAATAAAAAAAAAAAGTCCAAAATGGCTGCTTTTTTGTCACATTTTATTCCAAAAAAATGTTATAAAAAATTTATAAAAAGTAAACCCTAGGCAAAAGTGGTATTGATAAAAACTACAGATCATGGTGCAAAAAATGAGCCCTCATATCGCCCCACATATACCGAAAAATGAGAAAGTTATAGGTGGTCAAAATAGGGCAATTTCAAACATACTAATTTTGTTAAAATGGTTTGAGATTTTTTTTAAGCGGTATAATTATAGAAAAGCATATAATAATGAGTATTATTTTAATCGTATTGACCCACAGAATAAAGAAAACATGTAATTTTTAGCGGAAAGTGTACAGCGTGAAAACAAAACCTTCCAAAACTAGCTAATTGCGGTTTTCTCCCTCCAGCCGTTCGTCCGCAATCTTAGTTTTTCTATATTTGCAAATGTGGCTGTAACTGGCATGGACGAGGTTTTCAGTAGCCTAGTGGCACTGTGACGTCAGCGCCGCCCAGCTTATGAATATTCATCCCCTCTCCCTCCGGCTCTCCCTCTCCCTGCCACTCCTAACTGGTCGGTAAGCGGCACATGCGCAGTGAAGACCAGTTAGGAGCGGCGAAAAGAGGGAGAGCCGGAGGGAGGGGGATGAATATTCATAAGCGGGCTGCACTGACGTCACAGTGCCACTAGGCTCCTGAAAACCCCGCCCATGCCAGTTACAGCCACATTTGCATAGAAAAACTAAGATTGCGGGCAAATGGCTGGACGGATGGATCCGGGCAATATAGGGATCATATGAATCAGTGTCCCCCGCACTATCTGTCAGTACCTGTGGTTAGTGCGGGAGTGAACACGTGACAGTTTTCCTTTAACCTTTTCCAAGCTTTTTTTTTTTCTTACTTTAGTTCTTTTGTTTTCCTTACCTTCTAAAAATAATCACAAATGTTTTGGTCAGCAAAGCTCTATAAGGGCTTTATTTATTATAATTTTTTTTTTTTTTTGTTATACCTTATTTTACCATATCATGCATTGTATTGTAATATTTAAGGAAAAACAACACTTGTGGTAAAAATATATTATTATCATTATTATTATTATTAATAATTCATATAATAATAACAATAATAATATAATAAAGCTTTATTCTGAGGGTAAGTGCAAGTACAATGAAATCAAATTTATTAACATTTTTTTATTGATTTTCAACTTCTAAATACTTACAAATGTTTAAAAAATTGCTTTTTTGATTTTTTATGGGGCTATGCATGTCCAATGGGACTTTTTGATTACTCTTTATTTCATGTTTTTTGGGATGCAAGGTTTTCAAGAAATGGCATTTCTGGCCCATGTTTTTTGTTTTTGTTTTAGCATTCATTATAAGGGTAAAAACAATATTGTATTGTAAAAGATTGGATATGTCAATATCAATTGTTTTTTTTTGTAAGTTTGGTTTTTATAGTAAAAAATATATATGGTAAAAGAAAGTCGTTAGAATTTTTAGTTTTTCATAGTTTTTTTTTTTACACATTTTATTTGTATACACAACCCCTACATGTAGGTTGTAGAAGAGAGGAAAGGGCAAAGGAGTTCCTGGGAGCCTGGGTAGAAGTTGAACCCTTGAAGACACTATGGCCCACATTTATCATTGTAGTGTAAGTGAAGCATTTTTCTACAACTTTTTTCCTGTGCTGGTAATGTGTAGGAGCACCAAATCTATTAAATGGTCACAGAGCATATGATACATTTTGTGCAGGTCACATTTTCAGAAATTTCTCTCTTCACATACACCAAAAAGCTAAGCTAAGTGTGGGCTGGTGTAGTTTTAGAGACTTTTCAGTGGATTTGTACCTTTTTGGTAGTGTTGCTCGCGAATATTCGCAATGCAAATTTTATTTGAGAATTTCGCATATTCGCGAATATAGCACTATATATTCGCAATTACAAATATTCTTTTTTTTTTTTCACAGTACACATCACAGTGATCATCCCTCTCTGCTTCCAGCTTGTGTGGTGTAAAGAAGGCTCTAATACTACTTTGTGAGACTGGTGTGCAAATTTTCGCATATGCAAATTTTTTATATGCTAATTTCGCATAAACAAATTTTCGCATGTGCGAAAATAAAACGCGAATATTACGAATATGCGAATTTAGCGAATATATGACGAATATTCGTCCATATATTCGCAAAATATCGCGAATTCCAATATGGCCTATGCCGCTCAACACTACTTTTTGGTGCCTTTTTCACAAAAAGGCGCAGTTTATAAAACCCATCTATATCATGTGTATTGCCAAAATCAGTGGATTGCAACTCAAAATCAGCAGTAATGTGTAAACCAAAAGGCACATAAATGGCGCAAATAAACCCTGCTTGCACCTTTTTTGCGCCATTTGTAGACACAAAAAACTGTCTAAAGACAATGATAAAAGTCGGCCTATGTGAGGACATGTCCTTGAGAGAGAAGCCTTTAAAGGGTATCCAAATTCGTTATAAATTTCAGGAAAAATTTGATTCGCAACAAATGCGAATATCCCCGCAATCTTATTGTGCAAATCACTTTATTAAACTCCATTTAGTGCAGTCCAGGCTCCAGGGCATCTTAAATGGCGGATTTACATGTGAGGCAAATATATCATATATATGTCACCTATTCACACTTGGGCGGGTGTCCTGCGTTTTTCAATAGTGAGGGCTCAAACTCACTGGGAATCCAAATAGCAATTATGAAAGAACGAACGCCACCAACAACTTGATTGCTTTATAACTTGCTTTTTTTTTTTTTTTATCTCTTTATTATTACACAATTTACTTTTACAAAAATAGATAAACAGTATCCATTACTATCATCTAATACAAAATATCCTTATCCCCAGCTACCCCCCAACTCCCCCCCCCCACCCCCTCAACCCTCCCCCCCCCCTCCCCGGGACCCAAGGAGAAAAAAAAAAACACAACTACATTCTCTCTCTCTCCAGCAATTTATGAAATAACATTGAGACACCAGAAAATACCTTTTTATGTCCGGGAAGGACATACCCCCCCCCCCCCCCCGTCCTCTCGGGAGACAGAGAAAATCGATTTTGATTCTCGTTCTCTGACTCCCCCATATTAATGAATTGAAGGCTGCGATGATTTTGCTAAACACACTGTCATCACACCACACCGGGGAAGAATAGAATATATACAAAAACTTTGGCAAAAAGACAGTCTTAAGTAGTACCATTCTGTCCATTCTAGATATTTTTAGTTGACTCCAAATTTTTGTTTTCTGCTCTAGTGCTTTAATTATAGGTTTTAAGTTCAGGTCATGATGTTTATTAATGTCCCTTGAAATCTGGATCCCAAGATACCTAAAGTGCTCATTTTCCCCCAGGACTCTCAACTCATGTTCTGTTTTTGGTTTTTCCTCCCCTAACGGGAGCAGCACAGACTTGGGCCAATTTATTTCCATGCCCGAGTATGTACCAAAAGTTTTTATCACCTCCATGGCTCTAGTTATATCTTCTTCCCCTCTTAAGAACATCAAAATGTCATCTGCATAGAGACACAATTTGTCCCCCCTCGCGCCAAACCCTTCTATCCCATTTTCTGATCTAATTCTCACTGCCAAGGGCTCCAGGCTCAGCGCGAACAGCAGGGGGGAAAGGGGACAGCCCTGCCTCGTACCTCTCATCAATACCAATTGATCCGACATTTTCCCTTCTACCATAACTCTAGCTCTGGGTTCGGTATATAACAGCTTAATCATCCTCCTATACAGGTCCCCGAAACCCATCCCCTTTAATACCTGCCACAAGAACTCCCACTCCACCCTGTCGAACGCTTTAGAGGCATCTAAAGACAAGATGGAGTGGGAGTCTGCCCCCCTCAACTGACACAGTTCTATATTGGAGATGACCCTATGGATATTGTGACAGGCCATTCTTCCTGGGATAAACCCGCTTTGGTCTGTATGCACCAGATCCTGGATCACCTTTTGCATCCTGATTGCCAAAACCTTCGCATATAACTTGATGTCAGTATTCAATAAAGAGATGGGCCTGTAAGAGCCCATCTCTTCCTTATCTTTATTCTCTTTCAATATCAAAATAATTACAGATTCTCTCATTGAGTCTGGTAATCGACCCTGTTTCAGGCTTGTTTTCAGCACTCTCACCAAAGCTGGCAAGAGCACTGCCCCATATCTCCTGTAAACCTCAAAAGGCAAACCATCATTCCCTGGTGTAGTGCTACCCTTTATCCTAGACAGCGCCTCTTCCATTTCTTTCTCTGTTAGGGGGGCTTCCAGATTTTCACTCTCCATTTCCCCCAAGCACAGGAGGGGCCAAACCACTCAAGTATGTCCTTATTTCCTCTTTTGTCCTGTCAAGTTCTGTCTTGTATAGTTGTGTGTGAAAATCCTGGAATTCCCCAACTACCTCCTCCGTGCCAACTGCTTTCCCCCCCTTTTCTTTTTTAACTGTGTGTATCCTTGGTGGCGCATATTGGTTGGCTATGATAGACATCAGATACTTATTAGGTGCCCCCGCCTGTGTAAACCGTTGTTGTCCCTGGAATAATAGCTTATTTTTGTTTTTCACTAATAAATAATCATTCAGTTCGTCCTGACTCCTTTCCCAATTGATCCTATTTTCATCTGTGGGGGATGCCACATATCTAAATACCGCTTGCTCACTTTCTGTTCTTAACTTTTCCTCCTTTTGTTTAAATTCCCATTTCTTTTTCTGAATTGCCCTCATCAGTTCTCCTCTCAAGAAGGCTTTACTTGTGTCCCACACAACCTGGTCACTGGCTGTATCCCAATTGTTTTCAAAGAATTCCTCCAACTTCTCTATAATATTATTATTATCAATCAGTTCCAGCCAGTGAGCATTTATTCTGCAGGGGCCTTTTTCCACTATTTTCTCTGTGTCTACCAGAATTTCTATAGCTGCGTGGTCCGATAGGCAACGGGGGAGATATTTTACTCTCTTAATTTTACTCCAGCTATGGTTATTCCCTAAACAGAAATCAATTCTGGATAGGGTTTGACATGTTTTATTCCAGCAAGAGTAACTTCTGCCGAAGGGATTTTATATTCTCCATATATCTTTCCACCCCAGTTCAACACATAATTTGGCCAAGGGGGATGACCCCACCACCTGCGTGGCTCTATTTATTCTCCATCTATCTAGGCTTTCAGACATAACACAATTCATGTCTCCCTGGACAAGGACCGGACAACTTTCTTTTTGCATGCAGAACTCTACTAACTTAAGGAGGACCCTGGGTGAGTAAGGGGGGTGGGGATATACACGAATGCCATAATACAAATTAATTTATCTATTCTACCATGCAAAAACACAAAACATCCTTGGTCATCTATCCATTTACTATACAACTCCCAGTTTATCTTCCTATGAACCATTACTGTGAATTCGCTGTAAAATAGGAGTGATAACTATGACTCCACCAACCTTTTTTAATTGTGTTCACTGTATCTTTTGTAAAGTGTGTTTCAATTAATCCTACTATTCCCGGTAAATAATTCTTAATAACCCCTAATGCTGCTAGTCTTTTTACTTTGTCCCCTAACCCCCTTATTCAATCACCCTTGTTTCACTCATCCAGGGGCCTCCTCACTATATTCCCCCTGCATAACACTCAGATGGAAAAGAAAAGAAGCGCAAGAGTTGGGACCTACCACGAGGAAGAGGAGAGAAAAAAAAAAGGGCCTCCCCAGGATTCCCTCCCCCACCCCGTACCCCCCTCCCCCCCTGATGACTCGCCAATGACTGCGACCAGTCTCTTTCCTTACGTGTTACCCCCCCCAACCACCCGCCCCGTCCCCCTGTTTATACCTTAATAACTTTTAACCGTTTAGCGTCCATCCAGTCCACCGCCTTCTCCACCGACACAAAAAACACCCTTTCTTTATTATATATTATCCTCAACCTAGCGGGAAATAATAAGGCAAACTTTAGTCCATTTTGGGCCAATCTTTTTTTGACGTCTTTAAAGGAGAATCTTATTTTCTGGGTTTCCATTGCGTAATCTGGAAAAAAACATTATCCGGTTGTTATTGTACATAATCTCTTTCTTTTTCCTTGTAGCGGCCAGGACATTATCCCGGTCCCTATCATCCAGGAACTTCATCATTATAGTGCGAGGTCTACCTCCCACTGGTGGAGGTTGGGCGGGGACCCTGTGAGCTCTAACAATACTGAAGTGGGCAGAGAGATTCTCTACCCCACACTGGGATAATATCCATGTTTGGAGGAAAGCCACCATCTCCCGGCCCTCCGTTCCCTCAGGCAATTCAATCAATCTCAAATTTCCCCTTCTGGATTGGTCCTCCATTTCTTTTAGTTTTTGATTCATTATTTTATTTTCACTCGCCACACGCTGCACTTCTTTCTTAAGGTTGTGTACATCATCCTCCATGTCCGATACCCGTGTCTCTATTTCAGTGCATCTTTCTCTGACCTCCCGCATCAATCCAATGTCCACTCCGAATACCCCCATCTGGTTTGCTAACAGTTCTATGGAGGTGGAGAACACAATATGTGGGATATACTCAATCTGACGGGCGACCGAGAACTACTTGTCAGGGTATAATCTCCTTCTTACCCAGAAAAACTATATATAAAGTAGAAAAAAAGAGGTGACTGGTTCTCAAGGTCTTATGTGGGAAGGGTGGTTGTGTATGTGTTAGATGATCGTGGTGGTGGTGTGAATGTATAAGTGTAATAATGTATATATTATTGTGGTGGTGATGTATATGTCAAATGTTTGATGAATAAATGTATAATGTATAAAGAACCAGTCACCTCTTTTTTTCTACTTTATATATAGTTCTATGGAGGTGTTACATTTCTCCACTGCCACCAAGATTTTGTCTAGGGCAGGTTGGGATGTCTCTCCCTCACTAACCGACATGTTCATGCTTTGTTCCGAAGTATTGGGCTTGTTCTGGCCCTTATTTTTTATGGCCACGCCTGGGGAAGCGAAAAATGTATCCACTTTCCCCATGCTTCTAGTGTCCTTCCCTGGGGTATGTGGCTTGTTTTGTTTGGGTGCCATTTTATTTATTCACCCTTTACCTATCCGTTTATGCACAGATGCTTCCTTATCACAGTGTACAATCACTTCTCCAAATTTATACGCCAGTACTTGCTTATCACAATACACAGTCGCTACCCCAAATTTCTTCTTTGTTTTTAATTGCACAGTTTCCAATCCCGGCTCCAAGTTTGTCCACTGATACCTTCTTATCACCATATACAGTCGCCCGTTCCAGGCAGATGCACCCGTACTCACTTAACACAATGTATGATCACCGCTACAAGTTGTACGCTAATACTTGCTTATCCCAGTGTGAAGTCACAGTTCCAGATTTACCCACAATGTGCCATCACGGCTCCAGATTTTTTGCCAATACTCGCTTGACGCAGCGTACAGTCCTGAGTTCAGACACTAGTACTTGCTTATCACACTGCACAGTCCCGGTTCCAATTTTGTGCCCCAGTGCTCAATGACACAGTTGCTGGTACTTGTTTGTCACAGTATACCGTCACAGCCAGTGCTCACTTATCCCAGTGTGTAGTCACCACTCTGAGCTCTTACACTACCTCATATGCTAATACCTGCTTATCACAGTATACAATCCCAGTTCCAGGTCTTTACGCTAGTGCTTATTTATCACAGTGTACTGTCACCGTACCCGATTTATATACATATGCTAGTGCTTGTTTGTCACAATATACAATCCCCACTCCAGGTCCATCCACTGCCTATCACAGCTCCAAGTTTATACACTTATTTTATTTACGTATTCACTTATCACAGTGTATAGTCACAGTTTGATCACAGCGGGGTTGTTGTAGGAGACACTTCACCCAAAAGGTACAATAACTTTACCACTGGTTGGTCTTTTTAGGGCAGCGCCACACTTTCCAAGCCTCTAGTTGCCAGCAATGCAGTACACTGAGGTTAATTTACTCCAAGTGGGCTATCACACAGTCAGCGCTTTTAGATTTTATACACATTTCCAGCTGAGTAAATATGGAACAGTCTCCCCCATGTCCTTAGTCCTCAGGGTCGGCACCGCAATCAGTGCCCCGGCCTCTCTACCGCTGGTTACAAGCCACTCCGGGACTCCACAGCGCTTTGCAGTGCCACGCACAAGCCTCTCCTCTCCGTCCACAGTGACGTCACCCGCGTCTGGGAGCCTCATTCCGGGCGACGGATCCCGCCACACGTCACTGCTGCTCTCTTTTCCACTGTACGTCGGTCCGAAAGGTAAGCACCAACATTCACTTCACCAAGTCATGTACAGCTAAGGCCCGCAGGTTTTTCACTTATACCCGCTGAGGGTGTCGGGGGAGAGACACGACATGGTTCAGACACCATTTACAGGGATCTCGGGGCGGCCAGAAGGGAGGGAGGAGGAGCGGCTCAGCCTCCTCCCATCACATCATCCAAAAGGTGAGAATATCGAATGCGCATATCCCCGCGATCTTATTGTGCAAATCACTTTATTAAACTCCATTTAGTGCGGTCCAGGCTCCAGGGCATCGTAAATGGCGGATTTACATGTGAGGCAAATATATTATATATATGTCACCAATTCGCACTTGGGCAGGTGTCCTGCGTTTTTCAATAGTGAGGACTCAAACTCACTGGGAATCCAAATAGCAATTATGAAATAACACCACCAACAACTTGATTGCTTTATAACTTGCTTTAGTGAAAAAATTTTTAAAACGTTCACAGTATGAAAAATAGAATCCTTGCAAAAAAGTAGAAATTACAGAATTTCAAATCACCCAAAGTGCACCTTCTTCGGACGCGCTCGACACTCTCCAGGCTGTACGTAAATTTCAGACCATGTCCGGGCTTCCTTCAGCACATAGACCTTCCTCTCACGAAGGGGAACAGGCTGGAGCTTGTGTCAATACCTTACGACGTTTTGGGAGACACGCCCCCTTTCTCAAGTATCCCTAACGTGCTCACCACCACCACATTACATAGGCATGTCAATCTCGCAAGACTTTATCTCTACAAACGAGAGACAAAGATTAAAATCATATATTAAAAAACTGACATCAGTTAAACATCAGACAGCATACAAGATGACTTCTCACAGGTAAACTCCATAGTTACATGATTCATTAAGACCATTCAGATACAGTGAATTGAGTGTCTCGATCCAATAGACTTCGCGTTGTAGCAATCTTTTCTTTATTTCACTTTTACCTTGTACTTCTTCAATTATCATCCATCTGAATTCCCTGATCCTATGGTTCTGTTCGACAAAATGTCTGGCAACACCCGTTTCACTGTATTTATTACCTTCTTCTACTGGTTTTTTTCTTAGCTAGTGCATTCCGGATTACCGAACGGTGTTCTGTAATCCGAAATTTCACACTTCGCATTGTTTGATCAACATAAATTCTGCCACAGGGGCACTTTAGTAAATAGATCACCTGTTTTGTTTCACAACTATACCATCCTCTGATAGGAAACTTAGTTCCATACAGTGGATGGACGATGTGATCACTTTTGATAATACCAGAACAATTCACGCATGACAAGCAAGCAAATGTACCTTTATTTTTAGATTTTAGAAAAGTCTGTTTTGTTATTTTCTTCTTTTTAATATCAACCCTCACTAGGCTGTTAGCCAATGTCTTTCCCTTTTTATACGTGAAACTGGGCATGTTGCCAAACATCTTACCGAATTTCGCATCAGCCTTAAGGAGTCCCCAGTATTTCTTTACAGTATTTTGAATCAATCGGGCATGATTGTCATATGTGCCCAAATATACAAACTCATCAGATGACTTCTTTTTGTCCTTCTTTTTTCTATGTCTAAATTGTTGTCTAGGAATCTGTTGCACTTCGTCTTGCACCTTTTTAACCTCATCTTCTTTGTATCCTCTTTCTAAGAATTTCTTGACTAACATCTCCTTATTCTTCACATACTCCTCCTCGGTACTACAAATTCGTTTAGCCCTAATGAATTGACTCTTGGGAATCCCTTTAAATGTCCGTGGGGCATGGAAGCTATCTCTAGATAGCAAATTGTTTCTATCAGCCTCCTTTTTGTATAGTGTGGACTGAAGCTTTGTCCCTTCCTTGTAAACCTCTACATCTAAGTAATGGATCTTCTGGAGATCTGCCTCTAATGTGAACTCAATTAGTTCATGGCACTGATTTAATGCTTCAACATATCTATCCAATTCGTTACATGTTCCTCCCCACAGCATAAACACGTCGTCCACATATCTGACCCACGTAGCGACGTGTTCACTCTGTGGGAGGGAGTATACAAATTTTTCTTCAAATATGGACATAAAAATATTGGCGAACGATGGGGCCACCGGGGACCCCATTGAAACACCCTGTAATTGTAAGAAAAAATCTTCTCCAAATCAAAAATAATGTTTAGTTAGGATAAGCTCCAGAAGATCCATCACAAATAGAATTTTAGAATTGTCCAGGAAACCATCCTTGTACAATTCTTCTTTTACTGCTATTAGGCCCTCATATGTGGGAATATTAGTGTATAAGCTCTTAATATCTAGCGTACATAGCCACATGTCCTCACTAATATTGACCCTGTCTATGCGATCCAAAAACTCGTTTGTATCCCAATTGCTCAACCACTCTGTACAATCTTTTGTAGAAAACCATCCACATACACAGCCAAGGGATAGAGTATGGAGTCCACCCCGGAGACGATCGGGTGTCCCGGGGGGGGGGGGGGGCTCCATACTCTTATGGACCTTGGGCAAATACAGTATAGGTGTTCTTGGAAAATTATTGATTAGTACACGATGTAAATTAGCATCTATGATGCTTGACTCCAAAGTTACATCAAGTAGACTCTGTATCTCTTTCTTAAATGTGGCTGTCGGATCTCCTGCCAATCTTCTGTATACTTTCTCATCACTCAATTGTTTTTCTGCTTCATTTAACCCCTTAAGGACGCAGGACGTAAATGTACGTCCTGGTGAGGTGATACTTAACGCACCAGGACGTACATTTACGTCCTAAGCATAACCACGGGCATCGGAGCGATGCCCGTGTCATGTGCGGCTGATCCCGGCTGCTGATCGCAGCCAGGGACCCGCCGGCAATGGCCGACGCCCGCGATCTCGCGGGCGTCCGCCATTAACCCCTCAGGTGCCGGGATCAATACAGATCCCGGCATCTGCGGCAGTTCGCGATTTAAATGAATGATCGGATCGCCCGCAGCGCTGCTGCGGGGATCCGATCATTCATAACGCCGCACGGAGGTCCCCTCTCCTTCCTCCGTCTGGCTCCCGGCGTCTCCTGCTCTGGTCTGTGATCGAGCAGACCAGAGCAGGAGATGACCGATAATACTGATCTGTTCTATGTCCTATACATAGAACAGATCAGTATTAGCAATCATGGTATTGCTATGAATAGTCCCCTATGAGGACTATTCAAGTGTAAAAAAAAATGTAAAAAAATGTAAAAGTAAAAGTAGAAAAAAAGTGAAAAATCCCCTCCCCCAATAAAAAAGTAAAACGTCCGTTTTTTCCTATTTTACCCCCAAAAAGCGTAAAAAACATTTTTTATAGACATATTTGGTATCGCCGCGTGCGTAAATGTCCAAACTATTAAAATAAAATGTTAATGATCCCGTACGGTGAACGGCGTGAACGAAAAAAAAAAAAAAGTCCAAAATTCCTACTTTTTTTATACATTTTATTAAAAAAAAAATTATAAAAAATGTATTAAAAGTTTTTTATATGCAAATGTGGTATCAAAAAAAAGTACAGATCATGGCGCAAAAAATGAGCCCCCATACCGCCACTTATACGGAAAAATAAAAAAGTTAGAGGTCATCAAAATAAAGGGATTATAAACGTACTAATTTGGTTAAAAAGTTTGTGATTTTTTTTAAGCGCAACAATAATATAAAAATATATAATAATGGGTATCATTTTAATCGTATTGACCCTCAGAATAAAGAACACATGTCATTTTTACCATAAATTGTATGGCGTGAAAACAAAACCTTCCAAAATTAGTTTTAATTTCCCCACAAAAATAGTGTTTTTTTGTTGTGCCATACATTTTATGATATAATGAGTGATGTCAGTACAAAGGACAACTGGTCACGCAAAAAACAAGCCCTCATACTAGTCTGTGGATGAAAATATAAAAGAGTTATGATTTTTAGAAGGCGAGGAGGAAAAAATGAAAACGTAAAAATTAAATTGTCTGAGTCCTTAAGGCCAAAATGGGCTGAGTCCTTAAGGGGTTAAGTATAACTGTTTATTCCACAGCACCGTGGCGCCACCTTTATCTGCTTTCTTTATCACCACCCTATCTTCTTGTAGTAAATCAGAAAGAGCTCTTTTTTCTTGTATATTTAGATTGGAAGGAGATCTTAGGCCACATTTATCCCATTTTTCACATACTTCATTAATAACAGCTTTTTGAAAACTTACATCTAAGTGGTGTACTATTTTGTACCTGTTAAACTCTCAAGTACCTATATACTCTGAAAGGACAGCCAAAAGTACACACCTGCTGCTGTACTAGAAAAATACTGCTAAGCATAGTGGAGTGCATTCTACTGACCTCATAAGTGCATACCACATATGTACATCTCAGTGGTGTACCATTTTGTTCCTGATAAAGTTTTAAGGGCCTAGTTACTGTAAAAGGCCAGTCAAAGTACACACCTGCTGCAGTTCTAGACAAACACTGTTTTAAGCATAGTGAAGCGTATTGTACTCCCCTCATATATGTACTAAGTATGTCAGGCAGAGAAGTGCCAGGACATGCAAAGAGAAGTGGCAGAGACCTAAATTCACCAGACGAAGGCAGAGGTCGCAGCAGAGTAGGGGCGTGTGGCAGCAGGAGTTGCAGCGAGAGGTCTGAGCTCCCGTGTCATCTAGCAGTCGTGTCTCGACATGCAGCCAAGCAGCTGTGATTGATTGGTTCACTCGGTCATCCATTTCATCCCAAGTGACATCCGACACCCTCAGTCAACAGTCGGTGGGTTCCTCAGACTCAACCCTCAGTTTGCATGGCCCTCATGCTGCTGCTGCCACATCCAGGCTCTGTCATTGTGCCGCCACATGGTCTCCTCATGCTGATGTTGCAACCTCCAGACTCTCTCATTGTGCTGCTATATGGTCTCCTCATGCTGATGATGCCATCTCCAGGCTCTCTCATTGTGCTGCTATATTGTCTCCTCATGCTGATGCTGCCACCTCCAGGCTCTGTCATTGTGCCGCCATATGGTCTCCTCGTGCTGATGCTACCACCTCCAGGCTCTCTCATTGTGCTGCCATGGATACTGAAATACATAATTAAGGTGCTGGTCCCCAGTTAGAGATATTCTTCTGCATTAGACCACAAGTAAGTATTGAGGATATGCATTAGCTAAAATGTAACTTTTCTTAGGATAATATATATGGCCCAATTTTTTTTTTTTTAAATCTAACAAAAGAAAAGGTGTGCAAAAAAACACCATGTGCCACCTACACCACCAAGTATTGATGCGATGCAAAGACCTCTAAAATGTGAAAGGGAACAACATATGGTGCATTGTAACAGGTGGGAGTAAAAACTTCCCCTGTAATGCCCTACTCTTACATTATTAATTCCCTTCTTGGCAAGTGTTACTTGTCCTAAAAAGGGCAGCCCCACACAGTAACCTCTCCCTATTTCCAACTAAAAACCCTGGGAAATGGCAGTGTTTTTAGGTGGAAATAGGTAGAGGTTCCTGTGTGGGGCCACCCTTTTTAGGACAAGTAACACTTGCCAAGAAGGGAACTAATAGTTCGAGAATAGGGCATTACAGGGGAAGTTTTTACCCCCACATGTCACCAAGGTCTTTGCATCGCATCAATACTTGGTGGTGTAGGTGACATAAGGTGTTTTTTGCACAACTTTCCTTTTGTTAGATTTCAAAAAACATTTTGGGTCCATATACTTTATCCTAAGAATAATGTTAAAAGTTAAGTTTTATGTAATGCATATCCTCAATACTTTCTTGTGCACACTAACACTTTGACAAAAAGACTGTTTTCTTCTGATTACCTGCCTCAACTACTATTCTAATCCTGCCACCCGCCTGATGTCACACATCTGAAGCCAAGTTCTCCTTCTTTCACCCACCTTCGTCACCGGGTACTGTTATTAACACCCACCACCCCACTCTACCAAAGTGCACGGCAGCGCCGACGTGTAGATCTGTAACTATGGCCAGGGACAATACATGTCCTTTATGGCCCACTGGGTGAATGTGATTCCTGCACAGCTACAACAGCAACTTGGACAGTTCACGCCGCTTCCGCCTCCACGCTCTCAGGCCGTTGGTCCTGTGACAGTGTGCGACTCAACCTCCTCATCCTCTACTGTGTCCCATAGTCACCGCAAGGAGGACTCGCCTGTCCACGAAAAATGGGGAGAGACTGACCTTTGTGAATCAGGCATGGATCAGCCAGGACTTCCACCCACCAATGCCTGATGCATCAGAATAGATTAACCATGGTGCCACACCAACACTTCACAAATATGGATAGTGCCAAACAGATTTAAGGCGCTGCTCCCCAATTACAAACATTCCTCTGCATCAGACTTTTTTTCACGCACCTTCATCACCGGGTACTGGTATTGCCACCCACCTCATCACTCTGTCATTGTGTCACTTTCAGGACTCCTGATGCTGCTTCCGCCACCTCTAGGCTGTGTCATAAAGCCACAATATGGTCTACTTATGCTGCCACCACCTCCATGCTGTGTTATTCAGCCACTATATGTACTACTCATGCTGCCGTCAACTCCAGGTTGTGCCCTTCAGCCACTATATGGTCTCCTCATGCTGCCGCCAACTCCAGGCTGTGCCATTCAGCAGCTATATGTTCTACTCATGCTGCTGCCAATTCCAGGCTGTGCCATTCAGCCACTATATGGCCTCCTCATCTGCCACCAACTCCAGGCTGTGCCATTAAGCCACTATATGGTCTCCTCATGCTTCCGCCACCTCCAGGCTGTGTCATTCAGCCACTATATGGTTTACTTATGCTGCTGAGCCTGGGACATTACCAAAAAATTTTATGGTAGCACTTAGAGATGAGCGAACTTTTGAAAAATTTGGTTTGGCCAATTCGCCGAATTATCCGAAGAAATTTGGTTTGATCCGAATTTATTTGCGGTGAATCTATATTAAAAACCTCTATTTCTGGCCTACAGAGGGCAGAAATACACAGCGTGGAGGCGTTGACAGCATGAGGAGACCATATAGTGGCTAAATGACCCATCGTGGAGGTGTTGGCAGCATGAGGAGACCATATAGTGGCTGAATAACATAGCATGGAGGTGTTGGCAGCATGAGACCATATAGTGGCTGAATGACACAGCATGGGTGTGGCTGAAGCATGAGGAGACCATATAGTGGCTGAATGACAATGACACAGCGTGGAGGTGTTGGCATCATGAGGAAACCATATAGTGGCTAAATGACACAGCATGGAGGTGTTGGCAGCATGAAGAGACCATATAGTGGCCGAATTACACAGCTTGAATGTGGCTGAAACATGAGGACACCATATAGTGGCTTAAGAACACAGCGTGGAGGTGTTGGCAGCATGAGGAGGCCATATAGTGGCTGAATGACACAGCATGGGGGTGTTGCAGCATGAAGAGACCATAAAGTGATTAAATGACACAGCGTGGAGGTGTTGGCAGCATGAGGAGACCATATAGTGGCTGAATGATGCAGCTTGGATGTGGCTGAAGCATAAGGAGACCATATAGTGGCTGAATGACACAGCGTGGAGGTGTTGGCAGCATGAGGAGACCATATAGTTGCTAAATGACCCAGCGTGGACGTGTTGGCAGCATGAGTAGACCATATAGTGGCTTAATCCCTTAATGCATATGGATGTTTATGAACGTCCATAAGTGTCTCCTGAGTTATGACGCGGGCTATAAGCAACCGTGACCCGTGGCTAATGCCGGACATCGCCAATCGGGCTGATGTCCGGCATTAACTCTTTAGACGCGGCAATCAAAGTTGATCGCCGCGTCTAAAGTGAAAGTAAAAGCTTCCCGGCAGCTCAGTCGGGCTGATCGGGACCATCGTGGTAAAATCGCGATGTCCCGATCAGCTAGGACGCAGCAGAAGGGTCCCTCACCTGCGCGTCCGAACGGTAATTGATTGCTCCAAGCCTGAAATTCAGGCTTGAGCAATCAACCGCCGATAACACTGATCCCTGCCATTGAATGCAATGGCAGTGATCAGTGTACTGAATCAATGTACTGCATGTTATAGTCCCCTATGGGGGCTATAACATTGCAAAAAAAAAATGAAAAAAAAGTTAATAAAGATCATTTAACCCCTTCCCTAATAAAAGTTTGAATCACCCCCTTTTCCCAATAGAAAAAAATTGTGTAAATAAAAATAAACATATGTGGTATTGCCGCATGCGTAAATGTCCGAATTATAAAAATAAATTGTTAATTAAATTGCATGGTCAATGGCGTACGCGCAAAAAAAATTCCAAAGTCCAAAATAGCGTATTTTTGGTCACCTTTTATACCATAAAAAATTCATAAAAAGTGATTAAAAAGTCCAATCAAAACAAAAATGGTACCGATGAAAACTTCAGATCACAGCGCAAAAGAAATGAGCCCTCATACCGCACCGTACATGGAGAAATAAAAAAGTTAAAGGGGTCAGAATAGGACAATTTTAAACGTATAAATTTTCCTGCATGTAGTTATGATTTTTTTTCAGAAGTAATACAAAATCAAACCTATATAAGTAGGGTATCATTTTAACCGTATGGACCTACAGAATAAAGGTAATGTGTAATTTACTGCGTAGAAACAGAGGCCACCAAAAGTTACAAAATGTCATTTTTTTCCTCCATTTTGTCACACAATGATTTTTTTTAATTTCGCCATAGATTTTGGGGTAAAAAGACTGATGTCATTACAAAGTAAAATTGGTGGCACAAAAAATAAGCCATCATATGGATTTTTAGGTGCAAAATTGAAAGTGTTATCCTTAAGGGGTTAATGTCGCAGCTTGGATGTGGCTGAAGCATGAGGAGACCATATAGTGGCTGAATTACACAACGTGGTGGTGTTGGCAGCATGGGGAGACCATACATTGGCCAAATGACACAGCGTGGAGGTGTTGGCAGCATGAGGAGACCATATAGTGGCTAAATGACACAGCATGGAGGTGTTGGCAGCATGAGGACACCATATAGTGGCTGAATGACACAGCTTGGATGTGGCTGAAGCATGAGGAGACCATATAGTGGCTGAATGACACAGCGTGGAGGTGTTGACAGCAGGAGGAGACCATATAGTGGCTGAATGACACATCGTTGAGTTGTTGGCAGTACAAGGAAACGATCTAGTTCCCGAATGATACAGCCTGGAGCTGGCAGCAGCATGAGTAGACACTAGGGCTTCACAATCCCTAAGATTAAAAGAAGAATTTTTTCATTTCAATTGAAGAATTGTGGTAGTTAGTGCTACCATAAAAAATTTTTAGGCCCAGGCCGAAGAGCATCAGTTTACCATGTATTGGCTGAATGCCACAGCCTGGAGGTTGCGGAAGCATGAGGAGATCATATAGTGGCTGAATGACACAGCCTGGAGTTGGCTGAAGCATGAAGAGGCCATATAGTGTCTGAATGGCACAGCCTGGAGTTGGCAGAACCATTATTTTTAAATAGAAATTTAAGATTTTGAAATTGAAATTTTAACTCCCAAGTTTTAGTGTCCCGGGCCCCAGCGTGTGGGTACAAAGGACCAAATATAACAAGGAGTCACATGTCACATGGCAGCACAATGAAAGAGCCTGGAGGCGGCATCGGTATGAGGAGACCATATTGTGGCTGAATTACTGCCTGGAGTTTGTGGCAGCATAGGGAGACCATATAGGGTCTGAATGGCACAGCCTGGAGGTGGCTGAAGCATGAGAAGAGACCAAATAGTGGCTGAGTGAGACAGCCTGGAGGCGGCAGCAGCCGCATCAGGAGTCCTGAAAGTGACCCGGTGACGAAGGTGGGTGAAAAAAGGTCTGACGCAGAGGAATGTCTGTAACTGGGGAGCAGCTCCTTATCTATGTTTGGCACTATCCATATTTGTGGTGTTGTTGTGGCACCATGGCCAATCTACTCTGATGCATCAGGCATTGCTGGGTGGAAATCCTGGCTGATCCATGCCTGATTCATCTTCACAAAGGTCAGTCTCTCCACATTTTTTGTGGACAGACAAGTTCTCCTTGGGGTGACTATGGCCCCCGTCGGACTAAACACCCACTCGGATGGCACACTACTGGCCAGGCAGGACAGCTTTTCAGGGGAAAACTCTGCTAGTTGCGGCCACAAATCAAGTTTGGCTGCCCAGAAGTCCAGCGGATCTTCAAAGGTTGTTGGCATGGGGATCTCAAGGTATGCCACCACCTGCTGGTTCAGGTCCTGCTCTCGGTCTAAAGGCTGCTGATGAGTTGCTTCACTATGCGAGTGAAGAAAGCAACTCATCAGTTACTGTAGACTCAGGCTGCTGCTGATGGAGCTGGTACTGCTCTTTCCACCCCACCCCTCCTCAGCAGCCATGGCAATGGAAGATGAGCGCCGGACGCCCCCCGATTCAGACCTGTGAGAGGATGGACGATGGCGCCGATAGGCATCAGCCAACTGTCTACATAGGATGCCTCTGTAGTAAGTCACTTTGTCCTCCCTCTCAGTGGGTGTAAAAAAGACCCCTATTTTGTGGATGTAGCGAGGGTCCAATAAGGTGGAGATCCAGAAGTCATCCCGCTGCCGAATGGTGACAATTCTTCTGTCACTACGCAAGTGCTCCTCCTCTCCTGTCAGACTACTAGAAAACAGCCCATTTGGCGAAACCTAAACTGTGCTACACTGTGCCCCTCCTCCTCCAGTTCAGCCCCAACAGGGCTTATGTGGCTGTGAGATGTAGGCTCAACGTCTCCAGTGCCCTGACCAGCCATCATTTTCAACACGTCTTGTAAGAAATGAAGCAGTGGAATTACGTCGTTCATCCCGTAATCCTGGTGACTTCCTAATAATGTAGCTTCCTCAAAGGGCCTGAGCAAACGGCAGGTGTCACGTATGAGCTGCCACTGGTTCACATTGAAGTTACACAGGGGAGTACCCCTATCCGCTTAGATCGTCAAGAAATCGGTGATGGCATTTCCCTGTTCGTACAGTAAGTCCAACATATGGAGGGTGGAATTCCAACTTGTGGCAACGTCACTAATCAGACTATGTTGGGGGACACTGTTCTGACGCTACAGGGAGGGTGTGCTTTGCGGTGTACAAGTGGCTGAAGTGCATGCAAAGTTTCCTTTCCATTGTTAAGATGTCTTGCAAATGGGGGGAACACTTCAGGAACAACTTCACAACCAGATTCTGCGCCATTGGATGAGTGGGAGCATACTGTTGTCTCTTGGACATGGCTTTGCGGATAGATTGTTGGGGAATGGCTGACTAAAAGTAGGAGGAGCAGGAGCGTCTGGAGCGACAGAAGGAGGGTATGAGGTGGTGGAGCCTTGGCTGGCTGAAAGAGGGAGCGGCGTGCTACTGGGTGACCACTACATTGGAGCCACGGTTCTCCCAGGCCGCTTTATGGTGGTGAAGCATATGTTGAAGCAGGGCCATGGTGCCAACATTGGGACCCTGGCAATGCTTCACATTCTACCGACATATCTTGCATGTAGCTATGTGAACCTCCACCGGATGCTTGATGAAAAACTGCCACACCACTGAGTAGCTGATTTTCCCACCAACAGTCTGCACTAATTGACTGCTTCTGCTGCTGTCTCCAGGAACCCCTGTCCCAATACCTCCCGGATAGTTAGGCTGCCGCGAAGCAGGTGGTCTCCCCCGGGCATGTTTGGCTCCAGAATGTCCACTTCTGCCACCATGCTACCACCTTTCTGGCTCAGCTGCTGCCTTACGGGCAACCTGCAGTCCTTTTGTCCTGATGATGATGAAGCCCCTTCTGCACCCGGCTCCCAATTGTGATCAGCTTCATCATCATCAACAAGTGTCTGCACATCACTGATGTCCTCCTCAGGTTACTCAACAATGTCTGCTTCAGGACCCTGAACCCTGGCAACACAGCCTCCCACGTCACTCTCCTCATCACTACTTGCCCGCATAGCGGAGGAAGCGGCAGATGTCTCCTCCACTTCTTGGCTGGGCAGTAGCTGCTGACTGTCCTCTATTAGATCATCCTCACTAAATAGTGGAGCTGAACCCACAATATAAGATACTTCTTTAGGTGAGGAAACAGCATAGGACAGAGGCAATGGGAGGAGAGGGACTGCTACCGGGCCATGCCAACTGAGGGTTGTGTCTGAGGAACCCATTGACTGTTGACTGGGGGTATCAGATGTCACTTGTGATGAAGTGGATGACCGTGTTAACCATTCGATGATGGCAGATGGGTTGCTGGTCGAGACACGATACCGGGAGCTCAAGCCTCTCGCTGCAACTCCTGCTGCCAATCGCCCCTAGTCTGCTGCGACCTCTGCCTGATGAATTTAGGCCTCTGCCACTCCTCTGTGCCCATCCTGGCACTTCTCTGCTTGACATACTTAGTGCATATATGAGGGGAGTACACTACGCTTCACTATGCTTAAAATAGTATTTGTCTAGAACAGCAGCAGGTGTGTACTTTTGACTGTCCTTTCACAGTATATAGGCCCTTGACAGATTAACATGTACAAAATAGTACACTACTTAGATGTAGGTATGTGGTATGCACTTATGAGGGCAAAAAAAGCCCTACAGTACGCTTAAAAAAATGTATTTTAGTAAAACACCAACCGGTGATTACTTTTGCCTGGACTTTCCCAGTATCTAGGCCCTTGACAGATTAACAGGTACAAAATAGTACACTACTTAGATGTAGGTTTGTGGTATGCATTTATGAGGGCAGAAAAATGTGCTACAGTACGCTTAAAAGACATATTTTTGCACAACACCAGTAGTACACAACAGTGCTGTAGCACACAGTCGCTGTGTACTAAACACAAAATTGCACTCTTTCACAGACTATTAGGAATGGACTGCTGGATATGTTTTATACCGTCTACAGACTAGTATAACCAGCAGACCATTTGTGGTGGAACAGACAGGGTAGAAAAATGCGCCACTTAAAAAAAACGTACTGGAGTAAAACACCAGCCGGTGATTACTTTTGGCTGTCCTTTCATAGTATGTAGGCCCTTGACAGATTAACAGGCACAAATTAATACACCACTTAGATGTAGGTATGTGGTATGCACTGAGGGCAGAAAAATGCGCTACTGTATGCTTCAAAAATAATTTGAGTAAAACACCAGCCGGTGATTACTTTTGGCTGTCCTTTCACAGTATGTAGGCCCTTGACAGATTAACAGGTACAAAATAGTATACTACTTCAACATAGGTATGTGGTATGCACTTATAAAGTACACTTAATAAACGTACTGGAGAAAAACACCACCAGTGATTACTTTTGGCTGTACTTTCTCAGTATGTAGGCCCTTGACAGATTAACAGGTACAAAATAGTACACCACTTAGATGTAGGTATGTGGTATGCACTTATGAGAGCAGAAAAATGTGCTACAGTACACTGTTTGCCTACAGCAGTACACAACAATGCTGGAGCACACAGTCACTGTGTACTAAACCCAAAATTGCAAAAATACTCTCTCTCAAATACTATTAGGAATGGACTGCTGGGTATGGATTATACCATCTACAGACAAGTATAAACAGCAGACCAGTTGTTGTGGAACAAAGACACAGATTTGCCCTAAAAAATTATTTCTCCCTGCTGTGAAAATGTTTCTGCAGCTGAGGCACCACACAGTTCTCTGCCCCTCTCTGTAAAACATTGCTGTTCACAGTGACTGAGGGGTTTATCGCTGCAGTAAGAATTAATTTCTGTGCAAAAACGCTGTATTTATTTTCCTACAGAAGGCTGAGATGACTAAGAGGTGAAACCCTGCTGCAACAAGCTTTTCTGTGTAACACACACACAGCGATGTCCTTCCTAACTCTCTGCAGTGGTAATGAGTGAAATGACGAGCCGCAAAATGGCTGCTGAATATATAGGGCTGTGACATCACAGGGGTGACTGGCTGCTGAGAGGCTGCATCCTGCATGTGATTCAGGGTCATCCCGCCTACTTCCCGCCATGCCTTCCCGCCTTCCCAGCGTTCCTTGCCCCATGTACTGACATGTGGATCCGCCATTTTAGATGCCATGGAGCCTGGACCGCAGTAAATGGAGTTTAATGAAGCGATTTGCGCAATAGAATCACGACGATATTCGCATTCGTTGCAAATCGAATAGTTCATGAAATTCGTAACAAATTCGGGTTCGTCAGCTTTGATTCGCTCATCTCTAGTAGCACTAGCTACCATAAAACTTCAATTTAAATTTGAAAATTAATCTTTTAATCTTAGGGATTGTGAAGCCCTATTGTCTCCTCATGCTACCGCCAGCTCCAGGCTGAGTCATTCAGCCTTTATATGGTTTATTGATGCTGCTGGGCCTGGGACATGACCTCAAAATTGTATGGTAGCACTAGCTACCATAAATCTTCAATTTCAATTTGAAAATTCATCTTTAAATCTTAGAGATTGTGAGGCCCTAATGTCTCCTCATGCTGCCGCCACCTCCAGGCTGTGTCATTCAGCCACTATATGGTCTCCTCTTGCTGCCGCCAATTCCAGGCTGTGTCATTCTGCCAGATTATGGTCTCCTCAAGCTGCTGCCATTTCTAGGCTGTGTCATTGTGTCACCATGTGACCCCTTGTTTGGGTTTCGTGGTCATACAGTATTAGTTAAAAGTAAACACTGGGACATTAAACTTTGGAATCTAATATAAATCAAAAATTTTAATTAAAAAAAAATGTATGTAATCTTTTCAAGACTGAGGCCCCATGGTCGTCGACATCATATTACCTGTGTAATTACAGTATCACAAGAATCCAATGAAACAGTTTGGAGCTATAACAATGATTCATAACTGATTAAATGAAACATTCACACTTTCGCAGTCAGGGGCACTGAGAGGCAGGGGCTGGAACAGGTGGTATCTCGCCTGGCGGAGGACCGCCAGCTCGATGCTAACCAGAATGGGTAATCAAAAAATGTAAATAAATTCAAATTAAATAAAAATTACATAAAAAATCTGCCACATCCAGACGCTCTGTGGCAATGATTCTAATAACGATGCCTGTAATCTGCATGTCATACTGAATAACAGTACTATTTCACTAACACAGCACACTCCCTATGCATGTTAGGACAAGGCAAAGTGTTCTACACCCCTATTGAGCCTTTCTGTAGGCCAGAAATAGTTGTTTTTAAATAGCGATTCGCCACAAATAAATTCGGTCTGAACCAAATTTTTTTTCGGAAAGTACGGTGAATCGGCCGAATCAAATTTTTCAGAAATGAACTAATCTCTAGTTATAAGCATCACCCTCATAAGGTTTTTTTGGGATCAACACAGTAGGGACAACATAGAGATATACTCCAGCTTGCCCCCAATTGTTGCAAAACTGCAACTCCCAACATTTCCGCGACATCCAGCCAGACAGCTGGAGGCACAGTAATTGGGAAACACTGGTCTATTAGATGTGACATTAACAATGATATATTGCCCATGATATCAACACATCTTGAGACTCATGGATTATTGGCTGTGGTGACATTTAAAAATTTTGGGCATTGATGGGTGAGATGGAGCACACATATTTTCTGTTCTTATTTTTCGAAGACCAAAAAGAACCAAAAAGTCCCCTTACTATACTTACAGCCACTCAGTTCTTTGTTGAAGAGATCTCCTTCTGTGGTCGACTCGACAGGATTCCAATCATTTCTAACCTAAAGCCAGAACCGCGAAGACTCCATGAATGATGTTCCTATAAAGAAGATGAACAATATAATAGCAGAGCGAATAAAACTGTTTACAACTTAAAAAGGACAAACGCATAAATCAATAAATTGTAAAGATCGCTTTATGAAGAGTCCATTGTGACCTTGATGGGTTGCCCCGCTCTTATAAAGATTTTAATAGGCTTATAAATATTGGCTTAATCGATGGCTGAATTATTAAGGAACCTTTTTTTGTTCAGGTACCAATGATTTAATATCATCATTACGTTTCCATCTGCGGCAAACCAAACATGTTACAGTAAACCTAGGCTGTGATCCTTATTGTTTATCTGACTTTGTATTTCACCGGAGCCGACTCTCACAATACAATGATTTATTTCCTGCCTGACCAATGTAATTTTCTATCGGTAATATTGTCACTTATACATTCGAGGCTTTCTTCAGACTTTCTTGTTTTTATCCAAATAAACTATTACCCCCTCCGCCCCCACTTTATCCAATTGTATCAATGCAATGGTATCTACTAAAATAAAATATTAAACACACACACACGATGCCCTAATAAAGCAATAACGCAATGAAAAATATTCGATATTCCCTTCTACAGGATAATTGTAATTCCAGGTGGACCCCCGCATGTTTGCTATCTTCGGATAATTCTAATTATTAATGTATTCCAAAGTGTCCACGGAAATCTAGGATTTAATTAAAGCCAGATCTTATATTTAATTCATGGCGTTGCTGCGTTCTGTCTGCCATAGCGTTATTATTAAATTACCGTCCGTGAACTGTTTTGACCTCGACTATCGAAAACATTTTTGTACTTGATGTTGAAGTCAAATCCTGCAAATTTGTTTTAGGAATTACTGAACTGTCCACTTTAAGAAAACTCATTTTCGACATAATAATTACATTTGACCCCTATTGTTCTACAATTACGGCTCCAAAATTATGTAGGCCGAGAACCGAGGCTGCCGACAGATAGGGAATCGAAAGGCTTTGTCCAGAGAGCTGGGGCCCCATACTAGAGATCAGGGAGGGTAACAACGGTCAGCCAAAGGCTGTCCAGGTATGCTGGGAGTTTAGTAACAGCTGGAGGGAAACACAGGTGTATTCAGATAAATGAATACATAGTGGGAACATAGCCTTTGAAGCATATACACACCATGAATTTTATCGGTTTGCCATGACATTTTGGTTCTTTTTTACATGTGTTTTTGAAGCTTTATAGAGGAGCGTCACACCTATAGAGAAACACATCAAACCAAAAGCATGCTGCATTTTAAAGAGAGAAAAAAAAAAAGATCCAAGATCCAAAACGGCAGCAAAACGAAATAATAAATTTACAAAAAAAAAAAAAACTGAAATGAGGTAATTGATGTGTGTGAAACCAGTCTTAGACAGCTGTGGATGTTTCCTAGATGTAGTGTCACTAGAATTATAGATATGCTGCTTCGTAACTTGCTGCTTTAAAATACAAAAGAGTCAGGAAGTATTCGCACAGCAACACAATTGTTATCAATTTGGCTCTTTACACTGTTGTGTTGTATAGGTCAATACATGACTGAGGTGGACCTCATATTCCAGGGGTTTAACAAAAATATATTTCATTATCATTTAAAGGGCCAAAGACATATTATCCCCTATACAAAGGATAGGGGATAAGATGTCTGATCGCGGGGGGTGTGCCGCTGGGACCCCCCACGATCTCCGTGCAGTACCCTATGCGGGGCTGCTGCTCTAGTCATGGAAACCTCTGTGTTTCCAGGACTGGAGACGTGATATCAAGGCAAACCCCCTCCCATTTACATGAATGGAGCGGGTGTGGTGTGACTTCACAAAGGCCTCCCCGCGATCAGACATCTTAACCCCTATCTTTTGGATAGGGGATAAAATGTCTTTGGCCAGAATACCCCTTTAGAAATTCCAGCCATTCTTCCATAGTCCCGTCATTTTCACAAGCTCAAAAGAAGCCTAAGCTACCATAACTATAGGGCCTCATTTACATGGCAGAATTTTTTAGCAGAATCTGATATAAAAAATCCAACACAGTGAAATTTTGACCGGTCCTAGCGCTGGCATGTTCTGACACTGTACTTCTGTCTGCGGAATGTCTGCCGTGAATTTACATAAATAGAAATAGATACTACTCATTGAGGCAAAAAAAAAAAAAAGTTATTATTATGAACAGAGAAAGATAAATGTCAAAATTCTGTCAAATTCTGAGTGTTCCCCTTAAAGGATAAGTCTGATGCCCGATCAGTACAGAAAAATGTTTCGTCTATCCGCAGGTTAGGGGATAAGTTTTAGACACTCATGTTTTTGGAATAAATCCTTTGCTTTTTTGGAACCTGTGTGCTGCGGATATTCTGTTTTGCTGTATACTACATGGACCCCTGACACTGGTGTGGATTCTGCGTGCACCACTTGATATTTTTTTCATTTTTTGACGTGCTACTTCCCTATCTGGATATCTATCTATCTTTCTTGTCTGCTAAGAGGTAGGGAAGGCACTGCTTGTCTCTCGCTAGGTGAGGGTTAACTTCTGAGCTGAAGTGGAACAGCAACACAGCAAATAAAGACAAACTACAATTGTCCCCGGTGGTGCTAGGATATAGATAAAGCATAGCCTTACAACATAATAAGCACTGAAGACAATAGAAAATACCTGATCTCATCGCAAGGTAAGGGACTTGAAGCTCCTATATGGAACTGTCAGGATCCGGACTGGTATGCAGAGAGGACACTGGAGGTGGATCCTCTGTGTCAGTGAGGTGATGGCGTGGGCCGTACCAGAAGAACGGAATCTGAGGGGTTACTGGTTTTCACCAGAGCCCGCCGCAAAGCGGGATGGACTTGCAGTGGCAGGTAACCCCCAGGTCGTTCCACCCGATAGCGACTCAACCCCAATGACAGCTGAGACAGGCGCGGTACACAGGGACAAGGCAAGAGCAAGGTCAGACGTAGCAGAAGGTCAGGGCAGGCAGCAATGGTACGTAGTCAGGGGCAACGGCAAGGGTCTGGATACACAGGCTTGGGATACACAAAACGCTTTCTCAGGGCACTAGGGCAACAACATCCGGCAGGAAAGGAAGGGGAAGTGGGTATAAATAGTGTAGGGAGGGGATTATAACTAATTGGGCCAGGCACCAATTAACGGGGTGATAGGAGGACGAGAAATGTAATTTGATCTTTAATTGATTACAGAGAGCTCTCCAAAATTTGACACAAATTGAACACCTCTATCCGAGACAATATGCGTGGGAAGCCTGTAAAGACAAAAAATCTGCAGAAAAAATTGCTTCGCCAACTGTGGCGCAGAAGGAAGACCTGGAAGCGGAATGCAGTGTGCCATTTTGGAAAAACGATCAACGACCACCCAGATAACAGTGTTGCCATGGGATACGGGAAGATCTGTAATGAAATCCATGGCAATTTGGGACCATGGTTGCTCAGGGACAGGCAAAGGATGGAGGAGTCCAGCAGGCTTCTGGCGAGGGGTTTTATCCCAGGCACAAACAGTGCAAGCCCAAACAAAATCAGTAACGTCACCCTCCAGTGAAGGCCACCAATACAGACGAGAGATTAGCTGAATGGACTTTTTAATGCCAGCATGACCAGCCAGGTGAGAAAAATTCCCCCATTTGAGGATCCTGAGGCGAAGGCGTGGAGGAACAAAAGTCTTTCCAGGGGGGGTTTGCCCCAGTGAGGCTGGAGCAGAGGAGACCAGGCACTCAGGTGGTATGATATGCTGCAGAGGGACTTCAGACTCGGAGGCATCAGAGGAATGAGAAAATGCGCCAGCTCTGACATTCTTGTCAGCGGGATGGAAGTGTATCTCGAAGTTGAAGCGGGCAAAAAACAACGACCATCTAGTCTGGGGAGGATTCAGACGCTGAGCGGACTGACGGTAAGAAGAATTCTTGTGGTCAGTGTAAATGACAATGGGGTGTTTGGAACCCTCCAATAGATGTCTCCACTCCTCGAGTGCTAACTTGATGGCCAGAAGTTCACAATCTCCAATAGAGTAGTTCTTTTCTGCCGGAGAGAAAGTCTTTGAGAAAAAACCACAAGTAATGTTATGTCCGGTAGCGTTTTTTTGCAGAAGTATGGCTCTGGCTCTGACTGAGGAAGCGTCTACTTCCAGGAAGAATGGTTTCAACGGATCCGATCTGGACAGAACTGGTGCAGAGGCAAATGCAGCTTTGAGACGATTGAAGGCCTCATCCGCTTGTGGAGGCCTTGACTTAGGATTAGCATTCTTTCTGGTCAGAGCCACAATAGGGGCCACAATGGTGGAGAAGTGGGGAATAAACTGTCCATTATAGTTGGCGAATCCCAGGAAGCTTTGGATAGCACGGAGTCCAGAAGGGCGTGTCCAATTCAAAACAGCCGACAGTTTATCTGGATCCATTTGAAGCCCTTGGCCAGAGACTAGGTAACCTAGGAAAGGAAGACTGTTGCATTCAAAGAGACATTTTTCAAATTTAGCGTACAGGTAGTTTTCACGGAGTCTTTGGAGCACTTGACGGACATGACAACGGTATTCCTCTAAGTTAAAGGAAAAAATCAAGATGTCATCCAAGTAGACCACAACACAAGTATACAATAAGTCCCGAAAGATCTCATTAACAAAGTCCTGGAAGACTGCAGGGGCGTTGCAGAGCCCAAAGGGCATAACTAGATATTCAAAATGTCCATCTCTGGTATTGAAAGCGGTTTTCCACTCATCACCTTTACGGATGCGAATAAGATTATACGCGCCCCTTAAGTCCAGTTTGGTGAAGATCCTTGCTCCGCGTAGACGGTCAAAGAGTTCGGAGATCAAAGGCAGGGGATAGCGGTTTTTGATGCTGATTTTGTTTAAACCGCGATAGTCAATACATGGGCGTAAGGATCCATCCTTTTTAGAAACAAAGAAGAACCCCGTTCCAGCAGGGGATGAGGATTTCCAAATAAAACCTCTCTTTAGGTTCTCCTGGATATACTCCATCATGGCTTGAGTCTCTGGGGCTGACAGAGGGTAAATCCTGCCACGGGGCGGAGTGGTACCAGAAAGAAGGTCAATGGGACAATCAAAAGGTCTATGTGGAGGTAAGACCTCCGCTTGCTTTTTGCAGAATATATCTGAATAGTCCTGGTAAGCCTTGGGAAGGCCTGGTAAAGAAGAAGCCACAGGAGTTTGACTAGTGGAAGCAGATATGAGACATCGCTTGTGACAAGAAGGACCCCAACTTTTGATCTCCCCGGTGGTCCAGTCGAGGGTAGGAGCATGACGCTGGAGCCACGGCAAGCCGAGAAGAACTTCAGAGGTGCAGTTAGGCAGAACAAAAAATTCAATTTTTTCGTGGTGAAGTCCAGTGCTCATGGGCAGGGGTTCAGTGCGGTAGCGCACAGTGCAGTCCAATTTCTCTCCGTTTACTGAAGAGATAAAGAGCGGCTTGACGAGACGGGTTACTGAAATACTGAACCTATTAACAAAAGAGGCCCAGATAAAGTTTCCTGCAGGAGAAGGCCACTGCTGCAAAATTCACACCAAGTGTTGTTTCACCATTGTGAACTAGGTGCGTGCGTTTCTCCTGACGCGGAGAGTGGATAGGACAGTCTTTTAGGAAATGTTCGGTACTAGCACAGTACAGGCACAAATTCTCTTTTCGGCGGCGAGTCCTCTCTTGTAGGGTCAGGCGAGACCGATCCACTTGCATAGCCTCCTCGACGGAAGGCACAGGAACAGATTGCAAAGGACGCTGGAAGAGAGGAGCCTGGGAGAAAAACCGCCTGGTGCGAACAAGATCCTTTTTCTGCCGAAGTTCCTGGCGTCTTTCAGAGAAACGCATGTCGATGTGAGTGGCCAAATGGATTAGTTCTGACAGATTAGCAGGAATTTCACGTGCGGCCAGGACATCTTTGATGAGACTGGATAAGCCTTTCTTGAAGGTTGCGCAGAGGGCCTCATTATTCCAGGATAGCTCTCAGGCGAGGGTGCGGAATTGGATGGCGTATTCGCCCACAGAAGAACACCCTTGGACGAGGTTCAGCAAAGCAGTGTCGGCTGAGGAAGCCAGGGCTGGCTCCTCAAAAACACTACGCACTTCTGAGAAGAAGGACTGGATAGTAGCGGTGGCAGGATCGTTGCGGTCCCAAAGCGGTGTGGCCCATGACAAGGCCTTTCCAGACAGGAGACTGACCACGAAAGCCACCTTAGACCATTCGGTAGGGAATTGGTCCAACATCATCTCCAGGTGTAGGGAACACTGGGACAGGAATCCACGGCACTGTTTAGAGTCCCCATCGAACTTGTCCGGTAGAGACAGGCGGAAGCTGGGAGCAGCCACTCGCTGCGGAGGAGATGCAGGAGCTGGCAGAGGTTGCTGTAGTTGCGGCAGAAGCTGTTGCAGCATAACGGTCAGTTGAGTCAGCTGCTGTCCTTGTTGCGCGATCTGCTGTGATTGCTGGGCGACCACGGTGGTTAGGTCAGCGACACTAGGCAGCGGGACCTCAGCGTGATCCATGGCCGGATCTACTGTCAGGATCCGGACTGGTATGCAGAGAGGACACTGGAGGTGGATCCTCTGTGACAGTGAGGTGATGACGTGGGCCGTACCAGAGGAACGGAATCTAAGGGGTTACTGGTTTTCACCAGAGCCCACCGCAAAGCGGGATGGACTTGCAGCGGCAGGTAACCCCCAGGTTGTTCCACCCGATAGCGACTCAACCCAACTGACAGCTGAGACAGGCGCGGTACACAGGGACAAGGCAAGAGCAAGGTCGGACGTAGCAGAAGGTCAGGGCAGGCAGCAATGGTACGTAGTCAGGGGCAACGGCAAGGGTCTGGATACACAGGCTTGGGATACACAAAATGCTTTCTCAGGGCACTAGGGCAACAAGATCTGGCAGGGACAGGAAGGGGAAGTGGGTATAAATAGTGTAGGGAGGTGATTAGAACTAATTGGGCCAGGCACCAATTAACGGTGCGCTGGTCTTTAAATCTCAGAACATCGGCACGCGCGCACCCTAGGGAGCGGGGCCGCGCGCACCGGGACGAGACAGACACAGGAGGAGGGTGAGTAGAACGGGGCGCGATCCGTGAACGTGTCTGACCTGTTCCACGGATCGCATCCCCGCCGGCACGAACACAGCAGCGCTCGCGGTCAGAGACAGAGACCGGAGCGCTGCTGTTACTACAACGCCGCGAGCGCTCCGGGGAAGCCGCGGAACCCGGAGCGCTCGGCGTTACAGGAACAGACCGAAAGACTGGGACTGCAGGGATGCGTGGACTCACAGAGGCACTGAGCCCTTAAAGGGGTACTCCGGTGGAAAACTTTTTTTTTATTTTTTTTAAATCAACTGGTGCCAGAAAGTTAAACAGATTTGTAAATTACTTCCATTAAAAAATCTTAATCCTTCCAGTACTTATTAGCTGCTGAATACTACGGAGGAAATTATTTTCTTTTTGGACACAGAGCTCTCTGCTGAATCACGAGCACAGTGCTCTCTGCTGACTCTCTGTCCATTTTTAAAACTGTCCAGAGTAGGAGAAAATCCCCATAGCAAATATATGCTGCTTTGGACAGTTCCTAAAATGGTCAGAGGTGTCAGCAGAGAGCACTGTGCTCGTGATGTCAGCAGAGAGCTCTGTGTTCCAAAAAGAAAATAATTTCCTCTGTGGTATTCAGCAGCTAATAAGTACTGGAAGGATTAAGATTTTTTTTTTTATAGAATTTATTTACAAATCTGTTTAACTTTCTGGCACCAGTTGATTTAAAAAAAAATAAGTTTTCCACCGGAGTACCCCTTTAACCCTATAACGACCATGGACGTTTATACTCGTCCAATGGCCGTTACCGGGGTATGAGGCGGGCTCCCGACTCGAGCCCGCGTCATACCGGCCAGTCCCCAGCTGATTCCTGTAGCTGGGGGCCGGCGTTAATAGCCGACATGCGGCGATCGCCACTGCCGGCTATTAACCCTTTAGATCGCCGCTGTCAAAGTTGACAGCGGCGTCTAAAGGTACCTGTATTAAGTCCCTGGTGGTCCAGTGGGGTGTATCGCCCCCCCCCCCCCCCACAGCGCGATCGCAGGGGAGCGATCCAATACTGAGGTAGCCTGAGGGCTTACCTCTCCTGCTGCGGCAGCTCCGGCTCTCTGAATGATAGCGCAGAGCACGCAGATCATTGTGGTTTTATGAAACCACAATGATCTGTATGAGGAATCTAATGATTCCTCCTAAAAGTCCCCTAAGGGGACTAAAAGTGTAAAAAAAAAAAAGTTTAAAAACACACACATTAACCCCTTCCTTATTAAATGTTTAAATCACCCCCCTTTTCCCAAATTCCATATTAAAAATATGTAACCATAATAAAAATAAACATATGTGGTATCGCCCCGTGCGTAAATGTCTGAATTATAAAAATATATCATTAATTAAACCGCACGGTCAATGGCGTACACGCAAGAAAATTCCAAAGTCCAAAATAGCGTATTTTTGGTCACTTTTCATACCATAAAAAAAAGGAATAAAAAGCGATCAAGAAGTCCAATCAAAATAAAAATTGTACCGATTAAAACTTCAGATCACGGCGCAAAAAATGAGCCCTCAAACCCCCTGTACGTGGAAAAATAAAAAAAGTTATAGGGGTCAGAAAAAGGACAATTTTAAATGTATACATTTTCCTGCATGTAGTTATGATTTTTTCCAGAAGTACGACAAAATCAAACCTATATAAGTAGGATATCATTTTAATCGTATGGACCTACAGAATAAACATAAAGTGTCATTTTTACCGAAAAATGTACTGCCTAGAAACAGAAGCCCCCAAAATTTACAAAATGGTGTTTTTTCTTCAATTTTATCGCACAATGATTTTTTTTTCCGTTTCGCCATAAATGTTTGTGTAAAATGACTGATGTCATTCCAAAGGAGAATTGGTGGCACAAAAAATAAGCCCTCATATGGATTTTTAGGTGCAAAATTGAAAGGGTTATGATTCTTTAAAATGTAAGGAGGAAAAAACGAAAGTGTAAAAACAGAAAAATGCTTGGTCCTTAAGGGGTTAAGCGTCCACTCATCGATGTAGTCCCGGTCCATCGGTCTGTTCCATATACAAGCTTCAAGTCCCTTGCCTTGTGGTGAGTGCAGGTATTTTCTATTGTCTTCAGTGCTTATTACTATCTGTCTTTCTGTCTATCTATCTATCTATCTTTCTGTCTATCTATCTATCTATCTATCTATCTACCTAACTATCCATTTCATATCTATCTATTTATCTCATAACTATCTATATACCTATCTCATATCTATCTATCTATTTCTCCGCTGCTCAGGAAGAGGCGTGTCCTAGGCAAGCACCGAGCCCGCCCCCACTCACCATGTACTTCCTCTCTGAGTCTGCAGTGCAGTGCTGGGTCTCTTTATCCAATCACTGCAGGCTGATCTGTAACCCCTTCCTCTCTGTTTTCATGCTGCAGTCTGATAGACAGGACAGAAGTGAGCACAGCATAGTTCTAGTCCCGCCCTCACTTCTTTGACAAAGATGATGCTGCAGCCTGACAAGATTATGTTCTGGATGGTATAACGACCCCTAGGGGTCTTTTTAAAAAAGTAGATACATTTTTAGAAGTATATTAGAAAGGTTCATGTTTTGCCATAATGTACAACATATAACAGGTTTTTGATTCTGAAAGCGTCCATTTAAGAAAGGAACAATAACAATAGAACTCTGACTTCCAATCCAGCACCAATTCTAGCAGCAGATCCCTTGACTACTGTCATTGTTTAGGGCGGCACACCGTCCATTCTTCAGTGATATGATTGTCAGTGGGTGGAGTGGGGAGTTTAATCCATTTTCTCCTCTTCAGTCTGCCACTAACATTTCTATATGAATAATCCTATTTCACATTGCACATTTTTAGTGTCCATTAATAAGCTGCCGTGATTTATTTTACCTTTTCTCCTTATACATTATTTATACATATTGTATAAAAGAAAAGCCTTTCTATACTTCTCCCTTTCTTTTATTTATTGAAGATTTCATGCTCAGAACATTTATTTGTACCCAAACACAACCTAATTCATCATCGGCTGCGCGCTGCTACTTCACATTGCACTTAGGAGATTCTGAATGCACTTGATTTTTCCTTGCTGAATTTGTTATTCAGTTCATAAATAGGTTATATGTTTCTGTGGCATCTGAGATGCTTATGTAATGACTGCATTGCATAATATATAAACTCATGAAAGTCAAATAAGCTCTTACATTCACTAATTTTATTAAATTACATCAGTGGATGTCGAACCTGCTTTATATCATCTTATCATGCTTGCAGTATTTCACATTACATTTAGAAGTTATACAGCACATAGTCGACCATATATGAGCAAACTGTCAACTACGTTTACCGGCCTTAATGTTAAAGGAAGAATTATTTTATGTAAAATAAGGTGATGAAATGTTAAGTGGATTTAATGCTTTGTCTTTTCACAATAAAATTAAATTATTATTTCCTTGTACTATAAAAAAAAAAAAAAAAAAAACTTAGGCCTAGCATGGTTACTTGAGATAAGCATTCTGCAAATAATACAAATATATATGATACAGTCTTTATAGTAGTTCAATTGTCAATGGAGCAGCTTGTGCTCCAGAACTAACGTTCCTGCTGTAAACTGGGCTGATGGCAGCACCAGGCAAATTTAACCAGATGCCAGGGTATACTGAGCTTTGGGGGGGGGGGGGGGGTCAGGGGTCAATGATAATCTTGGTTAACACTAGTGGCAGCTAGTGCAAACAAGATCTAGAGGTCTTTTTAATAGAAAATATAAAGAATTTGTAGGATGAAAGCTGTGATCAGATTGGGCCACACCGTAAGGGAACCAAACCTGTAGAATCTAAGATTGGTGAAAACTTTGCTGAAAGTTCAGTTAGGCTAAAAGCCACATAGCAGAAAAAAGGAAGAGAAAGAATCACACCACCTAAGGGAATCCCATAATGTCTTTCAAACAGACCTCCCAGCCAATCAAGAGGCAGTTTAGAGGTGATGTCAAAGCCACTATAAAAGCCTATGCACATAGCTTCAGCAGTCATTTTAGAGATAGCAGGTGTTAGGTGAAGATCTCTGTGAGGGACAGTGATCAGTGAACAACACAGATAGAAGTAGGACCACATATATAAAATAATTGTAGTAAAGCAGCAGAGTGTTCTGCATCTATTCTGTGCTAAATCTGTTTTCATTGGAAGTTAAGTGGAACATTTTTTTCTGTTTTGTTTACATTGATTGGTAAAAAGCCACAGGGAGGTTTTTGTGTCACTTTTATGCACCAAAATCATTTTTCACAGATTGTAAAAAGCCATTGCTTCTTCACTTTCCAGTAAAAAAAAACCTGTTGCTACTCCCAAAAAGAGATAATTTGGACCCCTTGAAAAAAGCCATTGCTTCTTCCAATTCCTCTGTGTGCATATAAACACAATCAGGCATATGCCAACAAAAATATATATAATTTCTGGACATTATTTAAAAAAATATCTCTACACATGTTTTCCTTGCCTACTCTCCCGAGAATGGAGTCCACAACACTGAGATCCAGACTGATCTCTGTGACATGTTGAGTATTCTATTTACATGGCAAAGACAGTCCTCACACAGCTCCATATGGGTTAGCAAGTGAACAGCAAGTGAGCAAGAAGAAGGATCTGATCAATTTCAACCACCCTAAATATCATACAGGCCAAGTCCCACCTTAATGGCAGTGGGACTCCATAATGTCAATGGCTTCTTTCCAGTAGAATAATGCCCCTGCCACATGGCAAAAACTGTTCAGGTAGGGTCCATGGAAGCCTATAAAGAATTCAAGATGTTGACTTGGTCTTCAGATTCCCCAAAACCCGATTCAATCAATCATCCATAGGATGTGCTGAAAAGTACGAGCCATATAGGCCATGCCTCAGGATCTGCTGTGTAGGTCTTGGTGCCAGATACCACACAACACCTTCAGAGGACTTGTATAGTACAGGCTTTGATAGGTCAGAGCTTTTTTGGTGGTATAAGAGGGACCCACACAATATTAGGCAAGGGTTTCAAATGTTATAGCCATTCACCGTATATATATCAGAATTTCACAGAGAGCCTGCCATAACATCAGACAGAATGAAATTTACCATTAGATTCTCGAGAGAGTCTAATTTATTGCCGGTTATCAACAGCTAAGGATATTATCCATGAAAAGGTGACATATGATCACAATAATGTTCCTACAGTCTGAGTGAATGAGAAAAACTATTAAGTATTATTGCAAAGTCACCCTTAGATTTCTAGGCACTTAGATTGATGAGCTTATACGGCTCTTGCCAACATAACCACAGACTACAACAGTTTCCAATGACTGACTGAGTTTTTTCTATTTAAGCAAATATTGTTAATGTTACGTATGATCTATTGAATGTGACACAGTCCATAATGCCATTAATCTACATGTGCGATACATTGGCAACACATGGGATTGATGATTTCCAAGGGAATTGTTCATTTTCAACACCTAAGAGTTACACATCTGGAATGATTTGCAAGGACAGAATAAAGTTTGTACTATATGTATTGAAGCACATTTCGAGGGCCCTTATTACAAGGGCCACACAAGTGTTCTGACATGGATCGAACAATAAGCAGCCTGTGTATACTGTGGTGTGATATCAACATGTTGAGTGGAAGTATGATAGATTATATAACCAGATGTGAATTCCAAAGCCATTCTGCTATCTCTGCTTCTCTGAATGCAAATGAAATGTTTTAAAAGCAGGTCGGCTGTCAGAGATTGTATTTATCCTACTGAATATGTTCCTTTCCCATATGAATTGTACTGGAGCCATATGTGTATTGGAATAAAATGTAAAATTTACATCTACATGCGGCATAAACACCATAATAAACCTCCTAGATACATCGATTACAACTGCAAAAGATTAGATTTCCCATAACAAAATGCAGAACTTCCTTCCATTCTATACATTTTTTGTTACATAAATAATTCAATTAATAATATTTATATTTGTCAATTGAAATAAAATTAGAACTATTCGTGTACAATGATGTCCTTGGGATTGCTGGTTACCTATTTGTATGGTAACTACAATAACTGGAACTTCCTGACAAATCATGTAAAAGTTTTATACTGCCATTAATGTAAAGGGGACTGTTGAAATTGTTTATGCCAAATTTATAGAGATATTTATAATTTATAGAGATATCTAACGATCTTAATTGGTCACTGTCAACAAACATAAATGAGAAGTGAAAGTTAATACAGTGGTCCTTCAAGGTACAATATGAATTGGTTCCAGGACGACCATTGTATGATGAAACCATTGTATGTTGAGACCATAACTCTATGGAAACCTGGTAATTGGTTCTGAAGCCCCAAAATGTTATCCGAAAAAGTGAGGATTAAAGAACAATAAGCAAATAACTAATACAGATAAAGCAAGTCCTTACATATATAAGTAAGAAAGATCTGTTGGAAGCTGTAAATCACTGTCTATGTAGAGGACAGGAGCTTCTTCAGGGTCCTGTACAGTACATTCAGTGTTTCAAAAAAGTTACATGGAGCCACCCTCCCCTGGTGTCCAAAGAAGCAGCTAAACCTGACAGAGGTAAAGAGTAGTACGGAACATGTAGTACCTACCTCTACTGTAGGGAGGCGCTACCAGACAGCCAGTCAGTGCATACACTTCAGTAATACAGAAGTTTTGCCAGTTAATGTCCATTCTGATTGGTCAGTTCTTCCAGCCATTGACACGTTTCGCAGATCTGTACTGTGTGCACAATTGTATGTTGAGTCTGGTTTCAAGTTACAATGGTCGAGAATAGACCGAAAATATTGCAACCTGAGGCCATTGTAAATTGAGGGACCCCTGTAGAGGAAACAATGTAGTAAAAAACAAATTATACTGTACCATAGTCCCCTATTACATGATATTTAATTGGATATACATTAAAAACAAAATAAGAATAAATCTGATAAGACCATTGTAAAGACTCACGGCAGTTGGCAGGACACTCTGGAGGTAGTGGATCCGCTGGACCTGTGTGGCAGATGATGTGGGCCGTGCCATGTAGCGGAATCTAAGGTGCCGCATGGTTTTCACCAGAGCCTGCCGCAAAGCGGGACGGTCTTGCTGCGGCAGGTGGCACCCAGGTTGCTACCCCTGGCATGACTAGACCACACAGGCAGCTGAGGTGATGCGAGGTACAAGAGGGATTAAGCAAGATGTGGTCTGGATAGCAGGAGGTCAGGGCTGGCGGCACAGGTGTGTAGACAGAATCGTAGCAGGAGGTCTAAAGGCAGGCGGCAAGGAGCAAGGTCAGGTCATGGAATGAAAGGGTCTGGAACACGGCAAGGCAACATAGAATACACATTCACTTTGCACTAGGGCAACAAAGATCCTGCAGGGAGTCATGGGAGGAACTGATACTTATAACAGAAGCTGCAGGTGAATTCATTAATTAAGGGCACACTGGCCCTTTAAATCTGAGACCTTCGGCGCGCGCACCTTCGGAGATAGGGGCACGCGCACCGGTGCTGAGGAAGGACCGAGGAAGCAAGAGAGCTCAGAGGAGAGAGATGGGCTGGCACTCACATGCGAGCGCGTCCCGCAATGTGAATCCCAGCCCTGCCGGCTGGAGAGGGGACAGAGGGAAAGCGCTCACGGCCAGCGTGTCTAGCCGGAGCACAGGTTGTGACAACCATCTTGAAAATCAAATCTTCGGTAGCTGTAACAGTAGTAGGGTATGCATGGTTTAATAAAGAAACATAGAGACCACCATTCAGGTGCAATCTGACCCCTCTAGAATGTTGAGTAATACAACACACAAAAACGTCTTGACACATTTCCCCTGGGTGATGGAGGGTTCATCAGGAGACAGTAACTAGCATATCATAATGCCAATATATTAATATACAAAACAAAACACATTTACAATGTAAAACTGGCCACGGTTGATACAACAGAGATGATAACTGGGCTCCAGATGGAAAAAAAACATGCCTAGATATTGGGAAGAGGTCTTTGAACTTTTGCCTTGAACTTGCACCTAAACTTTTGAAAAATGTCTAATATGTCATAGTAATGAGAAAAGAGCAAACTTTTCAAAGGTTCAGTTTTGCTGGTCACCAAACTCTGACAAAAAGTACTAGCCCTGACTTAACTGATTCTGTCTGAACCTGGACTTCACCAGTAGCCCAAAGACATGTGTATAACATTGTCTAATAGTCTTGCCAAATATTATTCCGTTTTGGAAGTATAAACAGGTTGTGTGCCCGGAAAGCGAAGAAGCAATGGGGTAGATTTATCAAAACCTGTCCAGAGAAAAAGTTGCCCAGTTGCCCATAGCAACCAATCAGATTGATTTTTTCATTTTAAAAAAGGCTTCTGTAAAATGAAAGAAGCAAGCTGATTAGTCGCTATGGGCAACTGGGCAACTTTTCCTCTGGACAGGTTTTGATGAATCTCCCCCAATGTTTTTTTACACGCTCTGATAAAGAATTCCCATTTTGGGGCGTAGCAGCACAATTATAATCCTAGAAACTATACAAAAGTGACACACAACCCTTCATACACAGCTTTTTCACAAGTATGTAAAAAAAGAAATGTCACACTTAACTTCCAATTTAACCGTTCTTGCACTGACAGAGCAGATGCAGAATGCTCTTTACTGCTTTACTACAAATATTATACAGGTGGCTGCCACTCCTACCTGTGTTGGTCACTGCTTAGTTTCCCTCACAGAGATCTTCACCTAACACCTGCTATCTCTAAAATGGCTGCTAAAGCTGTGTGCATATACTTTTTATAGTGGCTTTGACATAACCCATATTCTGCCTCCTGATTGACTGGCATAGCTGTTTAAAAAGGCATTATGGGATTACCTGAGGTCATGTGACCCTTTCTCCTTCTCCAGTGACTGACATGATGCACAGTCAAACTAGTGATCACATAAATACGACTAATATGCTTGTTATGGGGCGTGAGCATGATATGGGCAAAGAAATGAACCTGAAATGCTTCTTTAGGAGAGGATGGGCTCATTTACAGTTTTTGTGTAAAGACCAATTGATTTATGTTTCCGTCCCCATATTACACAGATGGAAACCTCATCTGAATTGCCACAAGTAATGCTACATTTCACCTATAGTGGCCATTGCAGGGAAAATGAGTGGCTAAAGGCATCTTACAGCAAAATCGGCCACTTGCCAGTGCTCTCAGGAGCCAGCTTTCCAAAGATGTGCCAAATCTACATGGCAACTCTCAGATCAAAGGCGTTGACTGTCATAAGACATCCCCTTTTATGCAGATCTTACTGGTATTTCCACTTCAAAATAATTGTGTTACAATAAATAAAGAATCATGAACAGCCATTTGTGCCTAAGCTATAAGGCCGGTGTTTGGAGTAATTACTGTATAATCAGATATAGCCTTAATATAAATGATGGAGTCTTGGCTGTAGATACATCAGTGTTTATTTAGGTGCATTTCCATTCCAAGAAATAACACGCAATATACCCTGATTTATGTAGCGTTTAGGGGCTTATGAGATTTCAGGTCGCTTTTATAATGCTTCTTTTTTCCCCCTTCATCGCTGCAGATGCACAACCAGATTTAATTTTTTGGTGCCAAGTTAGTTAAATATATTTCCAAGAACTGTTGCAAAGAACAAGTGCCAACATCAGAAAGAACAGATGGTCAGATGCAGCGTCTGCTCTATTGTTCAATGACATATAAAAAGCAGCGCAGCCTCCATGTCTACCGTTCCACCAATTCCTGATGCACATTTACTTTGCAATTTCTTTTAAGAAAATTGTTTTGTAGGATATTGTTTGGTTTATTTTGATTCCTTCATATGGATATGAATCCCCCCCGCCCCCCAATCTGGTTTAATGTATGGTCGGTAATAGGACCAGACCAGACCAGAACTGGTTCAACAAATGTCCTCTTTACACTATATCTGTTTATACTATCAGTTCTGAGCAGTATATGTAACAGTGTAATCTTATAGATCAGTGGTCTCCAAACTGTGGCCCTCCAGATTTAGCAAAACTACAACATCCAGCATGCCAAAGGCACATGTGGCCCTGTTCAATGGTTGTTTTGGTATACAGGCAACATTAATACACAAACAACCAACTCCTAAAAGAGTACCTGTCACCAAACTAAACCTTTAATATATTGTTCCTTATGTAATTATAAGACACTTTGCTATTTACTTGCTGATTGAAAAAAACATCCACTAGGTGGCCCTGTTTCCTGCGCAAGTCAAACAGTTAGTTCTCCTCCCGACCTGGTGGGAGACCAAACTCAGGAAGTACTTGCAGGACATGGAAAGACACAGCTTCCGCAGGCTTCAGTGACATCACACCTGCTGGGGAACGCCCACTTTCTCCTGCTGGGAGTTCACACATTGTGAGCAAGGGGAAAGATATGATACACAGCTTTTTAAAGCTCTGAAAAAAAAAATCACGGGCAGGAGGGGAAAGTATAATTTGAGTTAGTTTAGGACATATGGTTTGATGACAGGTACTCTTTAAGATTTTTATATAGAAGTATTATACAAATCTCATAAACTTGGCACCAGTTGATTAGAAAACATTTGTTTGCCTCTTGTTTTTCACTGGAGTTCCCCTTTAAGGCTCCAGCTACTAGTTTTAGGTGCTGGTTACAGTGATTTGTTGCCAAAAGCTGTGTATGTTTGTCCAGTCTGTCTATGAAGGGTTTAGCATTTGATTTTTTTGGAGGTAGTTTTTTGGTATATTGAAAAAAATGCCATTGGAGATTTTGGTTTGTGTTGCTGTCAGATGTTTCCTTCAGTTTATAGTGTCATGTTGTGTGTTTTTTGTTTGAACATTATCTGAAATAATAGTTTTCTCTACATGACTATTACTCCCAGCTACTGACATCTAATAGTGAGCTGTCATTTGTCTTGGACTGTGACATGTGATTTGAGCTTGTACTAATTCCTTGTATGACTGCGGACTTGTCCCACTATTCTGCCCTACCATAAGTCCTGGGGCTATCCTAGTACTGATAACCATTGTTAGGACTGAGGTTAAGACTAAAGGTGAAGGCTCTGCAGTCTAGTGGTCAGTTAACTTCATTACAGCAGTATATCTCTATTTCCAAATCCCACTACACTAAACATGTAAAGTTTGGTCTTCAGTTCGAATATATTTTGTATTTGGGTGGTCTTTTCAAAGAGGTTACCTGTTGGAGAGGTTTAATGATATGTACTTACAAATTAGTGGTCAATTTCAGACAATGAACACTGTTAAATACTTAAAGGGAGAACAATGATCCATGATCCTTATTATGGACCTCCATGGCTGAACATGTGGTTCAACTGCTGTTCTATGTTTCCACTATATTACAATGTATGGGGAAATAGAGATTAAAGGGGTATTTCAAGTTTTTTATTTTATTTGACTATGCTACAGGGGCTGTAAAGTTAGTGTAGTTTATAATATAGTGTCTGTACGCATATTTGATGACTAGTTTTGCAATTCTTATGTGATCTTTGCCCCGATGTTTATTTTTAACAGCATGCAACATGAGTGTTGTCTCAGGTTTTCCCAGGTTGCAGTGCAGCCAGAGACATTACATTACTAGTCAGGTGATCTGAGGTACCTGTCTGCTTCAATGGGTGAGGCGACCACTGGGAAATTGTAGTTTCAAAAACAACACAGCATGGTAGGGAGTTCAGTTGTGCTTCAATGGGTGGGGTGTCTAATGTGTGGGAGGGAGAAAAGTGACTTTGCAATTACAAACAAGAAATCATGAGAGAGGGAACTCCGTCAGGAAATTGCCATTTCACAAAAAGATAGCAGCAGTGTTATGGTGGACTGACAAAATGGCCATTTATCTCCAAGACAAACTTGAATCTTTCCTAAGCATGTCCATTACTGTCTGGCAGGTAAGTACTAAAATCCCCTTATGGTGGATAACCCCTTTAATTGTAAGTGCTGAAAAACACATTGTATTCCTCATGGCATTGGTCTTATTCATATACAAGTTCACTGTAATATTTTACCATTTAGGCCATATGACATTGGAGTAAAGGTGTTATAATAAAGAGCAAACACCTGACGTAGGGAATTTAAGAAATCCCAATATTAGCCTTACGAGCAAATAGTATGACTTTATATTCAAGGAGATTTCAGTGTCTTGTCATTTAGAATAAATTGCAACCAAAAAAAAAAACATGGAGATAAGCGGTGCAGCCATAGCAGATGGGATTAGGATCAGGGGACCATGCTAGGAGCCAGGACCCGGAGATGATGCCGAGAGCCAGGTACGGAAGACAGTGCCAAAAGTCAGGACCGAGAAGTGGTGCCAAGACCATGACAAGATGTCAAGTGCCAGGAACAGGAGATTATTGGGGGAATAAAATCTAGGGCATAATTGCCAAAAACCAGGTAATAATGTCATTAATTGGAACATTGAAGTGAAATGAAGAAAAAATTGGATACATTTTTGGAATGTGAACAAAACTAGTAGAGAACCAGGTGGTTGCATAGGCCACAGAAGTAGTCAGAGCTGGCTGACAGCAATGCTCCAGACCCTCCCAGTGATCAGAGTAGACTTCATCCTTATATAAGTGGGGCAATTATGGTAATTGGAACAATTATAGAGTTCCACCTATGAAATCTACTGATCTCTCATCCAAAGTGGTGGAAAGCAAGGTACCGGGGAAGGTGGCTGCCCTGGTTTCTTAGACTCTTTTGGATGCCAAAACCTGTATGGCATAGGAAAATGAGGTGATGCTTGAGGGAGGGTTGGGTCCCCTGGGTATTTGGACAACTATTGGATACTAAAGAATTTACTGCATAGGAAAATGATGTCCCTTTTGGAGGGAGACCTGGTTGACTTCATAAGTAAAGCTGTTGTAATGTCAAGAAGAAAAAAGAATATAAAAAAAAAATAGGCAACACAAATAGAGAAAGATAGCCGCACATCCACCATTTGTATTTTGATCTACTTGCTTCTCATCATAATTTAAAAAACTAACAGGCAGTGGGGCTGCCTGGCCAATGGGTTGTTCCCCCTGTGGGCATGGTGTCTCGGAGGCAGTGGTCACAGCCCGGCGCTACGCCAGTGTAAGGTTAGGGACCCACTCTGACTAGGTGGCCTTGACATGGCGAGTGGGCTTGTACTTTTTGATCAAAATGTTTAAGAACAACCTGTTAGTTTTTTTTAAAATTATGCTGAGAAGCAAGTTGATCAAATGGTGGATTGGATGTGCGGCTATGTTTCTTTATTTGTTATAAAAAAAATAGGAGTGGTTACTTGGTTACACAAATGCCAAGGTCTGCAACCGAGAGATCCCTAACACAACAAGGCTGGTGTAGAATATTATTATATCATGCATAAAAGATCATGGCTAAACTTTTACTTTATATTAATTTTATAGAGTGAAATGTAATTTAGAGTGTGAACACACCTCTGATGATCATATGCAACCAAAGGAATGATGCAGTCAAGCACCTGGCCATAAAAGACGCCACACCATCACGCTTTAGATGTAGATTTCCTCCAAATTCAGGGTCACAGGGAGATATTTTCCACATCAGAGCAGCTGTGTTTTCTTGGAAATACCATGTAGAAATATGTAATAAGAAGTTGTTTCCTCTGATGGCAGTATTTCACATTTATGTCATTGCTATTTTATGTTTGTAGATGAAAAATCTAATTATATCAATATTTTATGTCTGAATATTAAGGAAATGCCTTTCACAATTAGGCTTAATATACACGTGCCTTTCATGTTTGATTGTCTGCACCCTAATGCCACCTTTATGACTTTCCCTATATTTCTTTGTAATCTTTTTGTCTTCCAGATCTTGCATTCTTGCACTATGACATCATAGAAGGTTATGGGAAGGTGCTAGAATCCACTTTCCCCGAAGTTCGGCTCTGACTTAAAGACCCAGGGCGTTCCTGTACGCCCGTGGGAATTCCGTTCCCTGACGCTCGCCGGGCAGGGACCAGACCAGGATGCCTGCTGAAATCATTCAGCAGGCACCCCGTGCTAACCCCTGGGGGGTCCTGAGGAGTTTCTGACTGGCGATTAGCAGTGATCCCGGGTCAATCGGGTCTTCTGTGAACCGGAAGAAAAGGGTGATATGTGCCGTTCACCCTTTATCAGCAGGAGCATGCTGGGAGTTATAGTTTTGCAACAGCTGGAGGCACAATGGTTGTGAATGATTAAGTTCAGTAACAAATGCTCAGTGTTTTGCAACAAGTGTGCCTCCAACTGTTGCATAACTATAACTCCCAGCATATACTGACAGCCAAAGGGCATGCTGGGAGTTGTAGTTTGGCAACAGTTAAATGTTTCCCCCACCACCACCCCAACCCCCTCCCTCATCACGATCACGTGATCGGTCAGTCGGAATGACCGACCAATCACTTACCTGCTGGGCGGTGACCTACTTACCTGTCCGGATGTCTCAGGGGTCCCTTTAGGGGGTGTCAGCGGCAGGAGCAGCAGCGGAGGAGGTGCCAGGATACAGCAAGAGGTGAGGCCTATTCGCCTCCTGCTGTTGCTGTGCAACAACTCCCAGCATGCACAGCCAAATGGCATGCTGGGAGTTGTAGTTTTGCAATAGCTGAAGGCACAACTACAATTCCCAGCATGCCCTTTGGCTGTCTGGGCATGCTGGGAGTTATAGTTATGCAACAGCTGGAGGCACACTGGTTGCTAAACACTGAGGGTTTGTTACTTATCTCAGTGTGCCTCCACTTATCTCACTTACTAATCTCAGTTCGCACCCAGTGTGCCTCCAGATGTTGCAAAACTACAACTCCCAGCATGTACGGTCTTTCAGTGCATGCTGGGAGTTATAGTTTTGCAACAGCTGGAGGCACACTGGTTGCACAACATTAAGTTCAATAACAAACGCTCAGTGTTCTGCAACCAGTGTGCCTCCAGCTGTTGCATAACTATAACTCCCAGTATGCACGGACAGCCAAAGGGCATGCTGGGAGTTGTAATTTGTAGGGTACATTCACATGGACGGGGGGTTTTCAGTGAGTTTCCTGCTGCAAGTTTGAGATGCAGCAAATTTTCTCCACTGCAGCTCAAACTGCCAGTGGGAAACTTACTGTGTGAATACATGTGAATGTACCTTAAAGGGGTACTCCGGTGAAAAACTTTTTTTTTTTTTTTTTTTTTTCAACTGGTGCCAGAAAGTTAAACAGATTTGTAAATTACTTCTATTAAAAAAATCTTAATCCTTCTTGTACTTATTAGCTGCTGAATACTACAGAGGAAAAACTTTTTTTTTTTTGAAACACAGAACTGTCATCACGAGCACAGTTCCTAAAAATGAACAGAGATGTCAGCAGAGAGCACTGTGCTCGTGATTCAGCAGACAGCTCTGTGTTTCAAACGGAAAATAATTTCCACTGTAGTATTCAGCAGCTAATAAGTACAGGAAGGATTACGATTTTTTAATAGAAGTAATTTACAAATCTGTTTAACTTTCTGGCACCCGTTTATTTAAAAAAAAAAAGTTTTTCACCGCAGTACCAATTTAGAAACACTACTCTACACTACACAAGATAAAAAGTAAAACACTACATATACACACACCCTTACACAGTTACAAGCCCCCCCACCCCCAATAAAAATGAAAAAGGTCTCCTATGGCACTGTTTCCAAAATGGAGCCTCCAACTGTTGCAAAACAACTCCCAGTATTACCAGATAGCCAGTGACTGTCCAGGCATGCAGTGAGTTTTGCAACAGCTGGAGATGCCCAGTTTGGGATACACTGTCATAGGGTAATGCTTGCATCTGGGTTCATTCCTATGGTAATCCTTAATTTAGGCCTCAAATGTGCATGGTGCTCACTCACCTGTCGTATTTCAAGGCAACAGTTTAATGCCACATATGGGGTATTTCCGTACTTGGGAGAAATTGCCTAACAAGTTTTGGGGGGCTTTTTCTCCTTTTACCCCTTACAAAAAGGTAAAGTTGTGGTAACACCAGCGTGTTCATGTAAAAAAATATATATATATTTTTACTATAACATGCTGGTGTTGCCACATACTTTTTATTTTCACAAGAGGTAAAAGGAAAAAAAGACCCCCAAAATCTTTAACACAATTTCTCCTGAGTACGGAAATACCCCACATGTGGACGTAAAATGCTCTGTGGGCGCACAACAAGGCTCAGGAGTGAGAGTGCACTATGTACATTTGAGGCCTCAATTAGTGATTTGCACAGGGGTGGCTGATTTTACAGCAGTTCTGACATAAACGTAAAAAAATAAATACCCATATGTGACCCCATTTTGCAAACAACACCCCTCACAGAACATAACAAGGGGTATAGTGAGCCTTAAGACCCCACAGGTGTTTGAACATTTTTCATTAAAGTTGGATGTGAAAATGAAAAAATAAAAATAAAAAATTCACAAAAATGCTGGTTTTACCCTAAAGTTTTCATTTTCACAAGGGAGCATAGGAAAAGGGACCCCCAAAATTTGTAACCCCATTTCTTCTGAGTATGGAAATACCCCATATGTGGATGTAAAGTGCTCTGCGGGTGAACTACAATGCTCAGAAGAGAAGGAGCACCATTGAGCTTTTGGAGAGAGAATGTGTCTGGAATTGAAGGCCATGTGTGTTTACAAAGCCCCCATGGTGCCAGAACAGTGGACCCCCCACATGTGACCCTATTTTGTAAACTAAACCTCTCACATAATGTAATAAGGGGTGCAGTTAGCATTTTTCATTTGCACAGCCCACTGTTCCAAAGATCTGTCAACCACCAGTGGGATGTAAATGCTCACTGCATCACTTATTAAATTCTGTGAGGGGTGCAGTTTCCAAAATGGGGTCACATGTGGGGGGTTCCACTGTTCTGGCACCATAGGGGTTTTGTAAATGCACATGGCCCCCAATTTCCATTCCAAACAAATTATCTTTCCAAAAGCTCAGTGGCGCTCCTTCTCTTCTGAGCATTGTAGTTCGCCTGCAGAGCATTTTACATCAAAATATGGGGTATTTCCATACTCAGAATAAATGGTGTTACAAATTTTGGGAGGCTTTTCTCCTATTACCCGTTGTGAAAAAAAAATTGGGGTAACATCAGAAATTTAGTTACATTTTTTTTTAATAATTTACACATCCGACTTTAATGAAAAGTCGTCAAACACCTGTGGGGTGTTAAGGCTTACTGTACCCCTTGTTACGTGCCGTGAGGGGTATAGTTTCCAAAATAGTGTGCCACGTGGGGGTCTTTTTGCTGTTCTGACACCATAGGGACTTCCTAAATGTGACATGCCCCCCAAAAACCATTTCAGCAAAATTTGCTTTCAAAAAGCCAAATGTGGCTCCTTCTCTTCTGAGCATAGTAGTGTGCCTGCAGAGCGCTTTATGTCCACACATGGGGTATTTCCATGCTCAAAATAAATGGGGTTACACATTTTGGTGGCCATTTTCTTCTATTACCTCTCTTAAAAATGGTAAATTTGGGGGAAAAAACTGCATTTTAGTGGGAAAAAAAATTTCATTTACACATCCGACATTACCGAATAGTCGTCAAACACTTGTAAGGTGTTAAGGCTCACTGGACCCCTTGTTACATGCCTTGAGGAGTGCAGTTTCCAAAATGGTATGCCTTGTGTTTTATTTTTTTTATTTTTTTTGCTGTTATGGCACCATAGGGGCTTCCTAAGCGACATGCCCCCCAAAAACCATTTCAGCAAAATTCACTCTCCAAAATCCCATTGTTGCTCCTTCCCTTCTGAGCCCTCTAGTGCAGCCACAGAACACTATACATCCACATATGAGGTATTTTCTTACTCAAGAGAAATTGGGTTACAAATTTTGGTGGACTTTTTCTCCTTTTACTCCTTGTAAAAATAAAAAAAAACTGGGCCTACAAGAAAGAACATGCAAGTGTAAAAAAAAAATGAAGATTTTGAATTTTCTCCTTCACTTGGTGCTATTCCTGTGAAACACCTAAAGGGTTAACAAACTTTCTGAATGTCATTTTGTATACTTTGAGGGGTGCAGTTTTTTTTTTTTATAATGGGGTAATCTATGGGGTATTTCTAATATGAAGGCCCTTCAAATCCACATCAAAACTGAACTGGTCCCTGAAAAATTCCAATTTTGAAAATCTTTTGAAAAATTGGAAAATTGCTGCTGAACTTTGAAGCCCTCTGATGTCTTCCAAAAGTAAAAACATGTCAACTTTATGATGCAAGCATAAAGTAGACATATTGGGGGTTATTTATCAATTTTGCCTGTTGAAAGTTTATTTTTACCCTTTTTTTTTTCACTTTGGTTTTCGTGGACATGCACCAAATTTATCATTTGGTGCAAGTTGTTAGTAATTTTGGCTCAAATGTTGAAATAAGCTGTTCACAGCGCCTTTAACACAGAACATACCACCACAGAGGATTTTACCCTGCAGAGCAGCCATTTCGGAGTCCCTCCTGCAGTATATCAGCAAGTGACATGAGTTATTTTCTTTTGTGGAGTTTATAGCCACCATGTGAAATGGATTTTATTTTCAACTTGAGTATTTTATTTATTTTTTTTGGTTACTTTAGTGCATACCTTTCCTGAACCTGTGTGGCCATGTCCAATGCTGGCTCAACGGAGGGTGAAGGTCCCTCAGAGACAACTCTGTCGCAGGATAGCACAGCCCTGGAGGCGTCGCTTTCAGAAAAAAAATGTTAATGTATTTTGATGCCTTTACATTTTCTGACATTGCTATGTGTGTATTCCATGTGCAAAATTTCTTGGTGGTGAATTGCGCCAAGAAAAAACCAAAGACACAAAATTGCGTTAAAGATCGATTGGCGCAAATTATGAATTACTGACTAAAGTTAAAATCACACACAGGACCGTGTGATTTTGAGAAAGTTGTAAAAATTACAGTGGAGAAAATGTGCCAAACAAACACATAAATCCTTTGATAAATACCCCCCATTGTGTATGTGAATCAATATATATTATTAATTTGGTATGTCTATTTTCCTTACAAGCAGAGAGCTTCAAAATTAGAAAAATTCTAAATTTTCTAATTTTTCACAAAGAAATGATGCAAGTATCAACAAAAATATACTATGTTAAAGTAGAATATGTAATAAAAAAACATAATATTGGAAACAAATTCATAAGTAAAAGCATCCCAGAGTTATTAATGCTTAAAAAGGCAGTGGTCAGATGTGCAAAAAATACTCTGGTCCTTAAGGTCATAATGGGCTTTGTCATTAAGGCGTTAAAGGGGACTGAGACATCAATGTTTTTTACTCCCTCTCTCTCTCTCTCTCTCCCAAGAAAAATCAACAATAATTTAATCACTAAGTTATAGGTACCTCAAAATGATAACATTGAACAAAACAACTCTCCCCACACAATACTAGGGCTCTCAAAAACTAACATTTCCTTAATCCTTAATTCCTTTATTGCTTCTGTCAAGCTTTGAGAATATAGGTCGAACGATTTGCTTTACACATTTTCTCCACCTCCTAAGCCTGCCACCTATGCAAAAGACTATTAAATGCAACAGTGTAAGACTGCCAAAGGCAGAGTTCCCTGCCACTGCGTACAACCATGATTATTTCCCGCTACTCGCATGCCCCCAGGTTTATAGCCAAAAGCTAAAGAACTTCCTGTAGACATTAAATCTTAAAGTTACCGTACATAAGATAGTTATGAGATGAGATTTTGACTTCCTAAAAATATGAATGACTGGAGGTGCACTGTTTTATAGTTCATATGATCCATATGACAATATCCAATATCTCAGCCACACCTATCTATTCCAGTATCCTTTTCTACAGTATTATTTTACCTACTACAATATCATGTGCCGCACCTTCAATATAACTTTTCCCCATCTACTGCATCATCCTCTTCCCTCCAGAATCATCCTCCCAAGTAGAGCTGCATTGATTAATTAACTTTATCGATAAAACTCGATAACGGGATTCGTTGTAGACAAATCCTGTTATCAAATAATTGGTAGTTGGAGGTTGTGGCCTCGGTCATTAGGGAGTGAGGCCTAAAAACACACTATCCCTACAATTTTTTCTACTTTTCCGGCCTTTTAGCCCCTCAGTGTGCCCCTACATGTCCCTCTCCATCTCCCCTTACCATCCAGGGCCTTTTTGAAGAAGCTGCTGGCCTGCAGCCTACCTGCAGCACTGAGTCCATGGCCTGGAGTGATGTGAGGAAGCTGGCACTGCCTCCTTGTCCTCTGTGTCTCTGGTGACAAGAATCCTCCGGCCCTGACACTGCGGGAGTCCCTCTGTCCAGCCAGAAGCTGACAGATATTCCTGGAGAACTGCTCATTGTCCCCTGCAGGCTCCTAGGTTAATACTTCAGGTGTTGTCCCCTCTCTTTTCCCCCTATTAACTCTTCAAAATATGGTCCCCACTTTCTCCTGCCCTCCTGTTAACCCTTCACTGATCCCCTAATCCTGTTTTGGGGTTTTATCCGATTAATTGATTAAAAACAGTTGATCTATTTATTTTAAAAATCATTGTTAGTTGCAGCCATACTCCCAGATATCACTTTCTACTCTCTCCGATCATCTCTTCTACTATCTTTTGGACTCTCATGGGAAGGACCATTTTTGTGGAGAGTGGGGGTCTAGTGTAAATGCTAGGGATGTCCCGATATCATTTTTTTTAAGACCGAGTACGAGTATCGATACTTTAATTCTAGTACTCGCCGATACCAAGTACAAGTACTTATATTTTAAAGGGAATCTGACAGCAGGGTGACCCAGTTTCTGGAGATGTTTACCGTATGATATGTGGGTCCTTGTTTTGTAAAATGGAGGCGGCTGCTGTAGTATGAGCCAAGATTTCTCTCTTCTCCATTGGGCAAAACAGGGAATTTGCATTGATGGTGAGACCGATGACCACATGGTGAGCAGCGGCAGAAACCGGGTCACCTGCACTATCTACCCATAAATTCAAGTTAGTGCAGGTGACTCTGCTGTAAGATTGCCTTTAATAGTAGGTAGTATCCCCTTGCAGACATTAGCAGCAGCCCCCTGGCAGTCATTTGTAGCAGCTCCCTCTGTAGACAGCAGCGCCCCTTGTAGACAGCATTCCCCCCGTAGACATAAGTAGCAGCCCCCGTGTAGACCACAGCCCCCCTTTAGACAGTGGGCCCCCATTTAAACAGTAGCAGCCCCCCCCCCTTTAAACAGCAGCAGGACCCCCCCCTTTAGATAGCATCAGGGCCCCCCCTTCATACAGCAGCCCCCCCCATTTAGACAGCAGCAGCCCCCCCCCCGGTTAGACAGCAGCAGGCCCCCCCTTTAGACAGCAGCAGGCCCCCCTTTAGACAGCAGCAGGCCCCCCTTTAGACAGCAGCAGGCCACCCTTTAGACAGCAGCAGGCCACCCTTTAGACAGCAGCAGCCCCCCGCCCTTTAGACAGAAGCAGGGCACCCACTTTAGAAAGCAGCAGGGCCCCCCTTTAGACAGCAGCAGCCCCCCCTTTAGACAGCAGCAGGGCCCCCCTTTAGACAGCAGCAGGGCCCCCTTTAGACAGCAGCAGGGCCCCCCTTTAGACAGCATCAGGGCCTCCCCTTTAGACAGCAGCAGAGCCCCCTTTAGACAGCATCAGGGCCCCCCCTTTAGACAGCAGGGCCCCCCATTTAGACAGCAGCAGGACCCCCCCCCCCCCCCCGTTTAGACAGCAGCAGGGCCCCCCCTTTAGACAGCAGCAGCCCCCCTTTAGACAGCAGCAGGGCCACCCTCCTTAGACAGCAGCAGCCCCCCCTTTAGACAGCAGCAGCCCCCCCTTAGACAGCAGCAGCCCCCCCCATTTAGACAGCAGCAGCCCCCCCCCCCCCCCGTTTAGACAGCAGCAGGGCCCCCCCGTTTAGACAGCAGCAGCCCCCCCATTTAGACAGCAGCAGGGCCCCCCCCTGCTTAGACAGCAGCAGGAACAGCCCCCCCCCCAGTTTAGACAGCAGCAGGGCCCCCACCCCCGCTTAGACATTAGTAGCAGTCCCCTCCTTGCAGGCAGCTCACCTCCTCGGGTCGGGTGCTGACGCTCTGCTGCCCCGTTCTCCCGTCATCTGGTCCACATCATGTCATCCTATGGAGGAGCATGGGACATACACGTCACTGGGAACAGGGGAGGAGGCGGAGTGACGTGTGTGTCACATGCTCCTCCATGGAACACTATGATGCGGACGGGAGGATGGAAGAACGGGGTAGCGGAGCAGCACCAGGTATCGGGCATGGTATCGGGGACAATAAACGAGTCCCCGATACCATGCAAATGGCTAGTATCGGTCCCGATAACGATACCAGTATCGGTATCGGGACATCCCTAGTAAATGCTGTGAAATATATTCAGACAATGGCTGGCAGGTAGTCAGGTTCAGGTGTGGCGGTTCTGGTCTGTACTATACTGCACTCACAGGATGAGATTAGACACTTGAGACATTAGACTACTACTTAAGACTTTACTTTATACAGACTTGACTTGAGATTAACTAGGCTCGGCTGTACTTCTCTTCCGGCAGCTATCTAAATGTGAGTGCTTTCTTCAGGGGTTTTCACGGTGGTATTCCATTACCTTAGGGTACTCTGAGACATCACTGACCTTAAAACATCCAGAAGGAAGACTTCAGACTCATTTAGTCTGTCACTTTGAACAGGCTGACCCAAAGGATACCCAAACCTAGTCGGTACTGTAACGGGACATGGCAGGTGGTGGATCCTCAGGGCCTGTGTGAATAATTACGTGAGCCGTGCCAGGGAGCGGAGTCTAAGGTGATGCTGGTTTTAACCAGAGCCTGCTGCCGGATGGTCTTGCTGTGGCAGGCGGCACCCAGGTCGCTACCCCTGGCACGACTCGTCCACACAGGTAGCTGATAGATGGTGTGGCACAGAAGGAGACTGGTAGGATGTGGCAAGATGGCAGTAGGTCAGGGCAGGTAATACAGGTGCAGGGGACAGGTAGCAAGAAACAGGTACACAGTAACAGGGATACAGGACTTTCACTATGGCACTAGGCAACCAAAGATCCAGCAGGGAAACAAGCGAGGAACTGATATTTAAGAACAGGGGACAGGTGTAGACACTTGATTAATAAAGCACTGGCCCTTTAAGTGAAAGAGCTCCGGCACACGCGCCAGGGCTGCGAGGACATAGAGAGGCGAAAGATAAGGGAGGTGAGTGATGGGCTGAGATTCGCATGGGAGCGCGTCCCACCATGCGAATCCCAGCCCCCCCGGCAGCGGGGACATAACAGAGAGCGCTCACGGCAAGCGTGTCCGGCCGAAACGCAGGTGTTACAGTACCCCCCCTCCCCTTTGGTCTCCCCCTCTTCTTTGGAATTCAGAGAGTTCCTCACTACATGAGACCAGGGGGTTTCTGGAATGGGCAAAGGCTGTAAGTAACTTGCAGGCTTCTGTTGTGGAGGCTTCTGTCTTCTAAGGTGACCAACTGGCAAGGAAGAATGTCCCCAATTCAAGACTTTACATGAGTTTAACAGGCACAGAAGATATCACAGGGCAAACAAGACAGTGATTTTGGCAATATTGTCCCCAGCAAGTGATTTCACCAGATTTCAAGTCAAGTTGTGGAGAATGACGTTGAAGCCAGGGAGCGGAGTATAAGGTGCTGCTGGTTTTCACCAGAGTCCGCCACAAAGCGGGATGGTCTTGCTGCGGCAGGCGGCACCCAGGTCGCTACCCCTGGCACGACTTGTCCACACAGGTAGCTGGGAGATGGCGTGGCACAAAAGGAGACTGGTAGGACATGGCAAGATGGCAGTAGGTCAGAGCAGGTAACACAGGTGCAGCGGAAAGGTAGCAAAGAACAGGTACACTGTAACAGGGACAAATAACTTTCACTATGGCACTAGGCAACCAAAGATCCAGCAGGGAAACAAGGGAGGAGCTGATATTTAAGGACAGGGGACAGGCATAGACACTTGATTAATAGAGCACTGGCCCTTTTAGTTAAAGAGCTCCGGCGTGCGCGCCCCAGGAGGCGGGGCACACATTCCAGGGCTGTGAGGACACGGAGAGGCGAAAGATGAGGAAGGTGAGGCCGGCATGTCTGGCCAGAGCGCAGGTGTTACACTTACTTTGCTAGAGAGCCCTTGTAACGAGCCTGGGCAGCAGGGAGAAGCCTAGGCTTATTACATGCGCTCAGCCTATTACCCATCGCTGTGGCCTTTGATACGCTGAGCGCAGTATGACTCATCGTCCACAGGAAGCAGGAAGAAGACCGTCACTGGAGGACCAGGACACCAATATCGGTGCAACGGGGGAGCGTTGGAAGGTGAGTTAAAGTTTGTTTTGTTACTTTTTGAAGCCCAGGCACAAGGGATTCTGAAAAATGACTACTACAATGATAGAAACGTATATCCTATCTACTGTATAAGGGTGCATTCACACCACATTTTGTGCATATGGGTGCCGGATCCGGTGAGGGGAGGGGCAAACCGGGCGCTCCCGTACCACGGCCGGATTAGCCGTGACTCGGTTTACTATAGTTTTAGGTCCGGTCAGGAAACCGCATACTGGTCAAAACTGAGCCGACCGGAGTCACCTTTTGACTCCGGTCGGATCATTAAAGTAAATGGAGTCACAGGCTGATCCGGCCGGGGTACGGGAGCGCCTGGTTTGCCCCTCCCCCGCCGGATCCGGCACCCATATGTTCAAAACGTGGTGTGAATGCACCCTAAGATATAAGTGTCTGATCGCTGGGGGTCAGTTCTCTTGGACCTCATAGTGATCTCCAGAATGGGGTTTAATTCTTCCTGCAGCATGCTCCAGCTGCCACCTTTTGAAATGTACTTAGCTCGACAGTAATGGCCCACTCAGTCCTGGACAGATCATATCATTGAGTGAAGCGGGACACTGCTGTGCCCAGTGATTGGCTGAGTGGGCCTCACTGCTGGGAAGAGTACTTCTTAGAAGGTGGGTGTTGGAGATTTTTGCTTTGAGAGTCTGACCCATGTTCTGGTGACGGTGGGGCCTCCTAGAGGTTGGACCCCCTGGCGATCAGACACTTATTCTCCAGCCTATGGAAGGAGCTGGATATCCAATTTAAACACTTTTTGAACCTTGCAATCTTTTATTTTTCCACAAAACAATAACTGTCAATTTTTTTTTTCTATTTGAATTTACAACAATGCAACTTTCTAAAGGAACTATATAAATGTTACTCAATTTTTCCAACCAACGAGAAAAAGTAAACTAACTCATCACAATATAAAACAGATGAGATGCTGCCATGGCACAGCTTAAAAAAGACACATGCCATTTGGTCTGTAGCCTTGTGGGATATGTGGTTGTTTTTGCTCACCAGAAATGGATTACATGCATTCAAATAAAAAAAGCTCTGGGGAACATCCATCTCTCGAATTTTCACATGTATTCAATAATCCTTATTACAAGATATCCGCATGATGCCAAATGCCCATATTTGGAGCGATTTGCTCCCAGCTAAGCAATCAGTTGTATTCGGATATAATTCGGGCCAATTACTCTCTTTCTGAGCTAGTCAAGAAAATGGCAATTATGCAAAGCAGAAAAAATTAAATGAGAGCTCCAAAAAATGAAATGAGGATTTTACTGGAGCCAAGGAAAGACTGTGACACACTTGTACGAGCCTCTGTCTTACATTAAACCCTTCCTGCGATCCATTGAGCAGCTTACACTCTACTCAGTGTGGGCACAGAAAGCGGCTATTGATGCCAACAAGAATCTCTATGTGTCCAATATTGTGATAGATTTTTATTTTGATATTGTGTCTGTTTAAATGATATGTTATGGCAATTGCTAACTTTACAGATAATGAATATGCTGGATTTAGGGAGATAATACTTTTTAAACAGGACCTGTGGCCAATCCCCCAAAAATGTGATTTTACTATTGTTAAATTGATTTTCACAGTTTCTTGATACAACCTCCTATTTCGGAGGTATGTTGGCTCATATTTTGTCTGACAAATTGGCAGAACTCAATTTAAATAATAGGAGGGTCTCAGAGGATGGGTGGGATTATACACTCAGGAGGTGTTTTACATTGTGTATACCTAATACACAACCACTGGCTGTATAATCCTGCCCACCACCTGATAGTCACTCATAGTTACATAGTTAGTATGGTTGAAAAAAGACATACGTCCAAGTTCACCCAACCTTATTTAAATTAAACCCACGCACAGTATTTCACATAAGTGAGTCCACCCTTCACATTCTATACAGTATATCCCATAAATTAGTCCACCCCTCACATTATATATGCGGTATCTCCCATTAGTGAGTCCACCCTTCACATTATATATACAGTATCTCTCATAAGTGAGTCCACCCCTCACATTATATATACAGTATCTCCCATAAGTGAGTCCACCCCTCACATTATATATACAGTATCTCCCATAAGTGAGTCCACCCCTCACATTATATATACAGTATCTCCCATAAGTGAGTCCACTCCTCACATTATATACAGTATCTCCCATAAGTGAGTCCACCCCTCACATTATATATACATTATCTCCCATAAGTGAGTCCACCCCTCACATTATATACACTATCTCTCATAAGTGAGTCCACCCCTCACATTATATATACATTATCTCCCATAAGTGAGTCCACCCCTCACATTATATATACATTATCTCCCATAAGTGAGTCCACCCCTCACATTATATACACTATGTCTCATAAGTGAGTCCACCCCTCACATTATATATACATTATCTCCCATAAGTGAGTCCACCCCTCACATTATATACAGAATCTCGCATAAGTGACTCCACCCCTCACATTATATATACAGTATCTCCCATAAGTGAGTCCACCCCTCACATTATATACAGTATCTTCCATAAGTGAGTCCACCCCTCACATTATATATACAGTATCTGCCATAAGTGAGTCCACCCCTCATATTATATATACAGTATCTCCCATAAGTGAGTCCACCCCTCACATTATATACAGTATCTCCCATAAGAGAATCTACCCCTCACATTATATATAAAGTATATCCCATAAGTGAGTCCACCCCCCACATTATATACAGTATCTCCCATAAGTCCACCCCTTAAAATGACTCATTAATGTCTAAATCTTGGCGGCAAAAGTGAGTACATCAAAAATGGAAATGCCTAGATTTGACCTAATTAGCAATTTTCCATCCACTGTGTCATTAGTGTTACAAGGTCTCAGGTATGAATTGAGAGCAAGTGTCTTAAATTTGGTGCTATTGCTCTCAAACTCTAACATTTTTTTTCATTAAAGGTTTAACATTGTACCTTCTGGTAAAGAACTCTCTCTGAGGATCTTTAATAAAAAAAAAAAAAAAAAACAACAACAAGTTGTTGCTCTTCATAAAGATGGTCTAGGCTATAAGAAGAATTCAAATACCCTAAAACTGAGCTGCAGCATGCTGGGCAAGACCATACAGTGATTTTACAGGACAGATTCCACTCAGAACAGGCAGAACAGGCCTTGCCATGATCGACCAAAGAAGTTGAGTGTACATGCTCAGTGTCATATCCAAAGGTTGTCTTTGAGAAATAAACATATGAGTGCTTCCAGCTTTGCTGCAGAGGTTGAAGAGGTGGGCAGTCAGCCTGTAACCCAGGTGCATAAAAATCAAAAATTGGTCAGCACATCCTACACAACTATTAAATATATATCAAGTACAGAGGTGCAAGCTGCTGCGGCTGAACTACAAGTACAAACAAAAACAAAAGATACAGCAGCACACTGCTAGCACTAAGATATATGTGCAATATAACACTTTTTCATTGCAATACTGCTATAGAGAGGAATAGAGGTTCTTAGCTTACCACTTGGCCAAATAGTGTGTACCATCCCACCACAATAAGGTGACCTCATTTGGGAAGGACCCTCCACTATAGATATTATATGCCTCTATTGGGTTAGCACTAAGTCTACAATTTCTGTGCATGTAAGATCCAGCTAACCCCTACTTAAAAACATCTAGTGGAATGGAGTGCCCGAACCAAGATGGAGGCAGCCACTCCCCCCACATATGTAACATAAAAAGCAAAAATTGGTCAGCAAACCCTAATAGGATGTGCTTACCAATTTTTGCTTTTTATGTTACATGAATATGGAATAAAGATGACAAAAAAAAAAATGGTGAGTGCTCCAATTCTTCCTTTCTGTTCGGATTAAATATTTGAAAATTTTAATTTCTGTTGATGCAAACTCAGGGTTCTGAGTCGCAGAGCTAACAAATCGATTCTGCTATATACCGTATTTATCGGGGTATACCACGCACCGGCCTATAACACGTACCCTCATTTTGCCAAGGATATTTGGGTAAAAAAAGTTTTTTACCCAAATATCCATGGTAAAATGAGGGTGCGTGTGTGCGCGTGTATACCCCGATACACCCCCAGGAAAGGCAGGGGGAGAGAGGCCGTCGCTGCCCGCTTCTCTCCCCCTGCCTTTCCTGGGGTCTAGAGCCCTGCTGCTGGCCCTTCTCTCCCCCTGGCTATCTGCGCCGCTGCCCGTTCTCTCCCCCTGACTATCGGTGCCGATAGCCAGGGGGAGAGAAGGGGCAGCGGCAACGATTGCCGGCGCCGCTGCCCCGTTGCCTCCCCCCATCCCCGGTGGCATAATTACCTGGTTAGGGTCCGCGCTGCTGCAGGCCTCCGGCGTGCGTCCCCGGCGTCTTTGCTATGCGCTGCACGGCGCGGCGCATGACGTCAGTGCACCGCTCCGTGCATAGCAACGATGCCGGGGACGCACGCCGGAGGCCTGCAGCAGCGCGGATCCGACCCAGGTAATTATGCCACCGGGGATGGGGGGAGGCAACGGGGCAGCGGTGCCGGCAATGGGTGCCGCTGCCCCTTCTCTCCCCCTGGCAATCGGTGCCGGCAATGAGGCGCCGGTACCGATAGTCAGGGGGACAGAACGGGCAGCGGCGCCGATAGCCAAGGGGAGAGAAGGGCCGGCAGCAGCGCTCTAGACCCCAGGAAAGGCAGGGGGAGAGAAGCGGGCAGCGACGGCCTCTCTCCCCCTGCCTTTCCTGGGAGTGTATCGGCGTATAACACGCACATAGACTTTAGGCTAAAAATTTTAGCCTAAAAAGTGCGTGTTATACGCCGATAAATACGGTATATATTCATCATCACCTCTGATATGAGATTATATCATGTTCTTCCATTGGTAAACTAATTATTTGTAATCAACTTTCTACATTAAATATCTATAATTTTCTTACCCTATAATTTAAAAAAGGCCATAACATCCAAGTATACAATGCAATTGTCTTCATTGTTCACCCAGGTGCTGCTAATCCCAAAGCTCAAATTACACAAATTTCCCATTAGAATAAGTCGCCAAGAAATGTATTCTATGACTTTGGTTGTAGTCAACTTTCCAAAATAATCGAGAAATAATGGATATGTTTAAAGGAATACTCATGTCAAGGGGTTTTATTCAACATAAATAAATAAATAAAAATCTTCTGGGCTGCACTGTGACACTTTGACCACTGGTACAAGGAAGTGGATCACTCCAGGTATGAAAAGCAGCAATACCGGAGGGACCAGGGCAATGTGGGAAGTAAGTAAAGTTTTTTTATTTCTTTTTTTTATTTCGACAATTTAAACATATTAAATAAAAGAAATTCTCAACAAATCTCCCCTTGGGGTTTCTCCTAGCAAGTTATTTGTATGTATGTCCGCTTACTGGCAGCTGTATTTTGGTTAGCAAGCCAACACATCCAAATACTTCTCTCTTTGCTTGCAAGGTGCATGCTGTGTTTTTGGACCTGGGGCTATATTGCCTGCATGTGGTGGCCAAGGCACGCACAATGTTGTCAAAAGAGATAAGGAACTGAGGATAAAGATTGTCTTTGCCCAATGAATATATACTATATATATTCATATTCACATAATTATTCTAATGTAAAAAAAAGTTACAAAGGTTAGTTGCGGGCTGCGAGGGTCGTGATGTCAAAACCATGCCCCTCGTGATGTCATGCCATGCCCCTCAATACAAGTCTATTGGAGGGGGCATGGCGGCAGCCATGCCCCCTCCCATAGACTTGCATTGAGGGGGTGGGACCATGACATCACGACCCCCACAGCCCACACACCGCATTCGGAACATGTTCCTAATGCTGGGGCAGTGGAGTACCCCTTTAAGTTAATGAAAATTGAACTTAATCCCTGGATGGCTCAGTGCATTTTTAGTTCTCTGAATGTTGTCAATGATGTATATTCTGAGCAGAGACTGGTTACAAGTGGTGTTCATAAAGGTCTGTTCTGGGTGCTATTCTTTTTAATATGTTGGTAAGTGACATAGGAGAAGGTTTGGTAGGTATGATTTGCCAGTTTGCTGATGGCACAAAAGTGTTCAATAGGGTGGATGTTCCTGGAGGTGTCTGTAATATGAAGAATGCTTTAGCTTTATTACATATGTGGTCAAAACAATGGAAACTACAGTTCACCAATCACTGACAAAATCTGGACTAGCCACGTCCACTTCAGCTAAACTCTATCATAAATATCCCAAAAAATGGCTAAAAATATATTTATTAAATAACAAAATTACAAAAGAATTAAAAATCTTAAAAACAGCAAACCATACAGGTAAAGCGGAGTCCTCCCATGGGTCAATTCCCAATATTTTTTATCCTGACGCGTTTCCCCATATACAGATAAAGATACGGTTCATCAGGGGTAATGAACCAGGGTATATGTTTGGAAATGGAGATATTTAGATATATTATTTACATGTACTGTTCCACTCTATATGACACAATAGCACACAAAATACAAAAATAGCACATGGATGGCACATACATAGCACAAAAAATGGCACATAGCTGACAATTACTTAATTGAGTTAAGACAATCACAATGACATTTGTTCCGGAACTTTTGATAATCCTTGGGCTGAGGTACAATCTCCTTCGCACAGGTAAGATTAGTTCCACATTAATACACAAGGGAGGACAATTGATAATGATGTCCCGCCTTTCTCATAATGGCCCCCACTGCTATCTTTTTAAAACTCCAGATGTATCTTCCATTAAAAATAGTGCAAACAAGTATATACTCCACTGCTATACCTCCAGATGTATCCTCCGTTATGGATCATGTAATACATGACAATGCCGCCTACAAAAAATCAAAACAGACAAATCACCAGGTCCAGATGGCATTCACCCCTGTGTTCTAAAGGAATTAAGTAATGTAATAGACAGACCTCTATTTTTCATACTCAGGGACTCTATAGCAACAGGTACTGTTCCCCAGGACTGGTGCATGGCAAATGTGGTACCAAAATCGAAAAAGGGAACAAAAGGTGACTCCGGGAATTATAGGCCTCTTAGTTTAAACTCCGTTGTATGTAAATTGTTTGAGGGTTTTCTAAGAGATGCTATTTTGGAATATATTAATAAAAATAAATGTATGACTCCATATCAGCATGACTTTATGAGGGATTGGTCCTGTCAAACTAACCTGATCAGCTTCTATGAGGAGGTGAGGTCCAGACTGGACCAGGGGAAATCGCTGGATGTCGTATATCTGGATTTTTCCAAAGCATTTGATACGATGCCACCTAAAAGGTTGGTGCATAAAATGAGAAGGATGGGGCTTGGGAGAATGTAAGTGGGTAAGTAACTGGCTCAGTGATAGGAAACAGAGGGTGGTTAGTAATGGTACTTATTCTGATTGGCTGACTGTTACTAGTGGGGTAGCACAGGGGTCCGTCTTGGGTCCTGTTCTATTTAATATATTCCTTAATGACCTTGTAGAGGGGTTGAATAGTAAAGTAACAATCTTTGCAGATGATGCTAAATTCTGTAATCGGTAAACACTATAGAGGACAGTGCACTGTTACAAATGGATCTGGATAGGTTGGAGGTTTGGGCTGAGAAGTGGTATTGAGGTTCAACACTGATAAATGTAAGGTAATGCACATGGGGAGGAAAAATCCAGGCTGGGATTATGTATTAAATGGAAGAACACTTGGGACGACTGACATGGAAAAGGATTTAGGAGTCTTAGTCAACAGTAAATTTAGCTGTAGTGACCAGTGTCAGGCAGCTGCTGCCAAGGTTAATAAAATCATGGGGTGCATCAATAGGGGCATAGATGCCCACGACAAGGAAATAATTCTACCGCTGTACAAATCATTAGTCAGACCACACATAGAATACTGTGTACAGTACTGGGCACCAGTGTACAAGAAAGATATAGTGGAGCTGGAGAGGGTTCAAAGATGGGCAACCAGGGTAATACAGAGAATGGGAGGACTACAGTATCCAGAAAGATTATCAGAATTAGGGTTATTTAGTTTAGAAAAAAGAAGGCTTAGGGGAGACCTAATAACTATGTATAAATATATCAGGGGACAGTACAGAGATCTCTCCCATGATCTATTTATACCCAGGACTATATCTATAACAAGGGGGCATCATCTACGTGTAGAGGAAAGAAGGTTCCTACACCAGCACAGACGGGGGTTCTTTACTGTAAGAGCAGTGAGACTGTGGAATTCTCTCCTGGAGGAGGAGGTCATGGTGAACTCTGTAAAAGAGTTCAAAAAGGGTCTGGATGCATTTTTGGAGAGTAATAACATCGCTGGTAATGTATACTAGATTTATAGGGACAGAAGGTTGATCCAGGGATTTATTCTGACTGCCATATTTGGAGTCGGGAAGGATTTTTTACCTCTAGTATGAGGGTTTTTTGCCTTCCTCTGGATCAACTCATTAGGGACTCATTAGGGATATAGGTTGAACTTGATGGACT